>NC_080582.1:81601976-81903701 GCF_029962835.1 Magnolia sinica
GCTTAAGACAAGCTTCTTTCCTTCATGCTTAAATACACAATTATTCGTACGCCCGAATATTGTGACATCTTTGTCATAGAGCTATGACCTTCTCAAGATGATATGACCAATGTCCATCGTGACCACATCACACCACAACTTGTCCTTGTATGGTCTAAACTCAATCAGAGCAAGGCAATGCTGGGTCATAGGGAGGGATGTCGCATCCACCCAAGAAACTCTATATGAGTTGGGGTGAGGGACTGGCTTTAACCCCAGGCGACTTAAGGTAACTGGGAAACTACATTTTCACAGCTCTCGCCGTCTATGATCACTTTGCAGCTCTTTTCTTCGCACTTGGCGTAAGTGTGGAAAATGGTGGTTCTGCGCCAATCTTCGCTTTCCTTCATTTGGGTCAAGGCGCACCTCACCATTGCAAGTGGGATAGTCTCCACGGTATCATCCTCGACATCACTAGCCAGGTCAAGGGAGGGGATAATGATCTCCTTATCACCCTGGTCACCATCAACGTTATCTGTTACTTCTTCTTCTATGGGGTGTTCGGAAACAAAGGCAATGCGCCCACCCTTATTTGAACACTCGGCAGTGATGTGACCCATGCCACCACAGCGGTAACACTGCCTTGGCATTGCGGGCCTAGTACTTGGTCCAGTCATATTATTACTTCGATTTTTGTTGACTGGTTGTGTACCAGGTTAAGTTCTGGGTTGAATTCCGACCTGAGGTCTCACTCCTTGCGGAGCTACTCTAGGCATAGTAGGTCAAAAATCAATCCCCCTCACATTGGATTGGCGCACACAGTGCTCCAGTTCTTGCACCACCTAGTAAGTATATTCTAGACTGGTGACCATGTGAAGTGTGAGCTCCTGCTAAAGCTCAGGCCTGAGGCCCATATGGAAACGGGAGAGAACTACAGCAGGGTCCTCATCCACATCGCACCTCATCATATATTCATCGAATTTGGCAATGTATTTCGTCACCATCACGGGTCCTTGGCGCAAAATGTGTCATTAATCCAACAGCTTCTGCTTGTAAGAAAGCAGAACATACTTCTCTCGCAACAACTCTTTCATATCAATCCAAAAGAGAACTGGCCCCTCTCCAGATCGCTCACGACGATGCTTCACATTTCCCCAATATAGTTTTGCTTGACCTACCAATTTCATCTTGGCGAACCTGACTCGTTGTGGGTCTGGCAGACCGTACCACTTAAAGAAGTGGTCCATGTCTGCTAACTAGTCAGAAAAAACTTTGGGGTCCAATCTCCCATCGAAACTGGGGGCGTCAACCTTGATGCCCTTCATGACCTTAGAAACAGGGTCCTTATGCTCATGATATCTCTAGGGGTGCTGACGACGCATCCCATCATGACCCTCCCATTGGGCGAGAAGAACAGGATCACGATTGTGTGTAGGTGGTAATGGATACATCCCATCATGTCTGTTACCAGGCTCACGGGCCTGGTCTGCTCCCAAACCATCCCTATGCGGATCAGGGCCCACAACTTGGGACTGATCGACAACTCCAGTGTCAAGGGTCGCTTGGGCTCCACCTACAGTGGCGGTTAGAATACCAGCCTCTAAACGCACAACTCTCTCCTCTAGACGCGTGAACCTACCATCTTGATGTGCAAACTATTGCACGATATTATCCATTAAGGTTCGAAATTGTTGATCCATTCTCTTAGTTAAACCCTCCATAGCCTTGGTAAATTGATTGGAGTCCATGTTGTAATAGAGACCGAACCCACGACCAGTGCACATGGGCATACACCAGGAATGACAAGTGAATGGTCCTATATCTATGTGCGAGAAAAGGGTAAAAACGATGATACCAATGCAAGGCAACTACCTTATATAGCCTAGATCTATATGGGGACTCCACAAAACCTAGGAAAAAGGGCTGACTAAACTCAACAAAATATGACCCCTACGCAGAGTCGGTCACGCGCTCAAAACCTAAACGATTTTTAAAATTTGGGTAAAAGTTTTTTGTAGAAAATTTTCACCACAAAGATGGATTAACAAGAAACTGACCTACGCTAAAACTGTACTTTGATACCAAATTTGATGCAGGGACATGTGATGACCCAACCTTAGATGCATGTATAATCAGGTTAAAGAATATTCAAATAAATACACCAATTAACTAACTGTTTCCAATCAAAGGGATTAAGTAAATCTCAACACGAAGATGAGGTTATTCCGTCAGGATTATGCCCTTTAGCATAAGATCACGTAAACAGTAAAAAGGGAGGACCTTGGGATATGAGGATATCCCAGATCTAGCATAAGTCAGTCCACGATTAAACTTGGATATGATTCTACTGACTAACCATCTCTATTTTCCGTTCAAACTAAAAAGGGGATATCCAGAGAGGAACCAAATGGGTGAAAGATGAGGGGTTTGAGATAAAGAAGGTATAGGTCCTTTTGTCATCAAAAGAAAAGAAGGAAGATGATTCTTACCTTTTCCTGCACCTCGAAGATCTTAGAAAGAGGAAAACCTGAAATCGGGATGGAATCCTCAACACCCAAGGGCCAATCCTGAAACCCTAATCTCTTGAATAAAGAGGAAGAAAAGAGACGAATTTCTATTCATTCAATAATAATGAAAATAGGGTTTCTCATAACGTATATATAAGCTATGGAAAAAGTAAAAGTGCATCAAAGTCCCTAGAAACAAGAAAAATAACAAAAAATACGAAAAATAAAGAAAGTTGCAATAAAGCTCTTGAAATAAGAAAAAGAACAAAAAAGTCTAAAACTAAAACACCCATGTGGTAGGGTGTGAAATCCGACCCATGGATCTATGGTCGGGGTGAACACCCGTGTGGTAGGGTGTGAAATCCAATCCATAGATCTATGGTCGGGGTGCAGTCATGCCGCTCCTGCACTCGTAGCACGTCAGAAAGTGGGTCCAATGGACCCATCGTCCATCCACATCAACTCCTTCGCTCTGGTACTCTATCGGCGACGCCTCCTCCTCTAGTACACTCTAAAGGGTACACCACTGATGTTTGCATCACTTAGCCCTTTGGGCTCCCCTATGCAGAAGAGATCTTGCAGATTCCAAGCTGGATGATTTTTTGCTGCTCCTGGATCAGTTGAACTGCCCCTTATTCCATCTCCTGGGGAGAGGGACTCTTTAGTGTGCTCATTCATAGCTCCAATTGCTTTTTTGGTTCGTTCCTTTCATAGCTTCTTCTGGTCAGAGGGATTGGTTCATTGGAGCGACCATGCCTTTCACTTTTGGTTCTACGGAGCTCTTCCTAAGGTCGCCGCCTTTACTTGGTTAGTGGCTAGGAACAAGGTTTTGACTAGTGTTTTAAAAATCGATGATATCGGCCGATATATCCACGATATATCTTAAGTAGTGGGATATATCCCACATGTTCGATCCGATGAGCATTTTTTTATTTCTGATCATTTTTTCCCCAGTAAATTATGTTAAATTAGTGTCAAATTGTTCCAAATTCATGATTTTTCATGTTTTACATAAAAAATCATGGATCGGGAGCTTCGATTTTGAGATTTGGGGAAGGACCGAGTTGTGGAAAATTGAAAAAAATAAAAAAATTCTCAATTTATCGCAAATCGGTCATGGATTGGGAGCTTCGATTTTGAGATTTGGAGAAGGACCGAGTTGGGGAAAATTGAAAAAAATAAAAAATTTCTCAATTTATTGCAAATCGGTTGCAATCTTTATGTCCAAACATAAAATCACACATGTAACCTGATCTAGTGATTCTTCTTTTGCTTTTGAATGTATTGTTTGTATTTCCACACGTCTTTCTTACATTTATAAATTATATGAATGAACTTTGAATACACTCGCATCAATTTAGTTAGACAACACATAAATTAGGACCCCATACAAAGAAAACATATTATGTGCACTTGGTTTTTTTTTTTTTTTTTTTTCTCCGTAATGTTTTGATTTGTAAGCATCTATTGACGTCTTTTTTAACAATCACTGAAATTTCATTGAAAACTTCGACCAATTTCCAATGTTTCCCCATGTTTCCAACAATGTCAATACATTACACGATACAATCGATATATCCCATGCCATAACCGATATGTATTTGTATCCCAAGGGTGCGATACGTAACACGATACCGATATTTCGAACACTGGTTTTGACGTTGGCAGTCTTCAAAAGAGAGGCATGTTAGTCCCCAATATGTGTTCCCTTTGCAAGCGGGAAGCAGATACAATTGATCGTCTATTTATACCCTGTCCTTTCTCCTCCTCGATCTGGTTGTTCTTCCTTGGCCACTTCAACATGCCATGGGTTATGCCAGGGTCCTCTTCCAAGCTTCTTTGAGCTTGGCATGGCGGGTGTGCAGTTAAGCCTCTCAGACCAATATGGTTCCTTGTTCTTCCGGCCGTGTTGTGGGCCACTTGGCTTGAGAGGAATAGGCACTACTTTCATAATAGCTCTAGGTTGGAGGAGTTCCTCCTAAGTGTGGCTAAGGGCTATGTTATCTAGGGGGCTTTTGTGTTGAATGATGTAAAAGATTTTGATGTCTCTGCTTTTTTGGGGATGTAGTTACTGCTGTCCTCTCAGTTGTATTCTTTTCCCCTTGTGTCAATAAATCATTTCATTGCCTCTCAAAAAAAAGAAAAAGAAAAAAGAAAAAAGAAAAAAAGTGAGCTTCTTCGATAGCCGGTTTCAAGAGCCCGGGAAAAAGAGGACAGTGTCTAGTAGGGAGCCAATTGTAAAAGTTTTGTCATTAACCATTTATATAATCCATGCCCGACTTCTTGAAATAAAGTTGAGATGATGACAACGTTGATGATATGATACGATGCTAGATAGTTCATGGTGGACATGTCTATCCTTGATTTGGAATGTGTAAATTGAGTCATGTAGCTATGCTAAGAGTTATAAGACATGTACCATGCTGTTGTGAAGGATATTGAGTGACATTACACTAGATAACTAGGTTATCCATCCTATCACAATATGTTTTCCTTTTAAGTGGTTAAGAGCATGACTGCTACTATCAATGTTCTGAATATCAGTTTTAGCGGCTGCATTGGCCTAGTCTGTATCAGACCTGTATTGGCCAGAATTTTTTTGCCCAAAAAATTGCAACAAAAGAAGTGTCAGAAAGAAGGAACAAAATGCGAAACAGAAGAATCTATCATTTTTTGAGTTCTGAACATGAATTTAACGGCGTATTGAACCATTCTATGGTAAGAATGTTGTCCGTTGCCTTGATATGTTGAGAGTTGAGCTTTTGAGTCTTTGGCTTCTAAATTTGTTCGATTTAACAAAATTTCTTTGCTCTTCAAAAAAGAAGAAGAAGAAGAAAAGAAAAAAGGAAGTGATGGTTTACCCAATTTTACCAAAACCGTCCAGTATGCTTCAATCCTCAAATCCCACTCAAAATTTCTAATTTGATTGCCAAAACAAGCCTAGATCCAGTTAGAAATGGGTTTCTAAGCTCTAAGGTTGAATAGAAGAAAAAAGAAGAAAAGAGTGAAAATTGAAAAAAAATCGAAGGGGCATTATAGGCAGATTGGCACAACCATTATGGTGTGCATGTGCTTGTATCGACCAATATGTGCTGGTACTGCCACAGATTTTTGAGAGAGGCTATTTCAGCTCCATATCGTGTATCAGAGCTGGCTGATATGGATCTGATAAATATCAGCCAATCTGATATGGACTTTCAAAACCATGCTTACTGTAAGGTGTGTTAGTTACCAACGAATTTTCAGATACTATGATTGGAGTTGGCATTTGGTGAGCCATTACTCTTCATTAACTTATGTATTGCTTTATCTTTAGTAGTCTAATCACTATTTATTTTTAGCATCTAAAATTTTGAAAATTGGCTTCAGGGTGACTCCTATGGTGAGACACATGATATCCAAAAGAATGGATTTGATTTAGGATTGTTTGTTGGGGACTTGGCTTTTGAGGATGATGCTTGCAGGTATTTCCCCATCCTTTCCAATTTTTTCGTGTTCTTTGAATGTATAGTATGGTAGTTTTTCTAGGGTCATGCATGAAGATTGGTGCGTCAAGTATCTGAAGTAACTATAGAAAGGATAGAAGTTCCCTTTTGATGATAATGCTAAGTGGTCTTAAAACACTTTGGTAACTTCATAAAGCTCCCTTCCAATTGTATGAAGAAAATAATATTCTATAAATGTGCTACATTCCTTTATTTTTAAATGGTATCCTCTTGGTTGGCAACTGCACTGCTTCTTTCCTTCCTTTCAGTATCTATCTGATTTTATGTTGACGACCATCCAAGACTGGTTTCTTTGTGAATATTGTAGCTGAAAATGCCTTGGATATGTTTTGCGTAGTGATGATGTATCACTGGAGGGGCTACAACAAGAACTAGAAGAATGTAAGAATGACGATGTAAGTACCTTCAGTAGCAATTTTCTTTTCTATTGTTTTGCCCTTTTAGTTCTTCATTGTCCATTGATAAGGTTGTCACATATGCATTTGATTCTCTACACAAAAATGTAAAGGCCTCCACTGCATGTTTGAAGTAACATGGAAATTTCAAATCCATATGGGTGATGCTCAATACAATTAGTGTGGTGCTGAAATCTGAGACTTGGCTTCTTCGGGCATCATTGCATTCCCACAAAGTTAATGAGTTCCCTTGCCAAGGAAGGAGTAAATATGCCCTCTCTTTTATCCATTATGTTGATGGATCATGTATTTCTTGTTCTTTTCAAGTGATATTTCATTTACCAATATAAAAGATAACTGTGATGCTTATTACGTTGGGTGCTGATGCTATCCATATATGAGGTTAGAGCCAGTGTTTTAAATATCGACGATATCAGCCGATATATCCCACGATATTTCTTGTATCCCACCTGTGCGATACGAAATGCACGAGTAGTGTGATATATCTCACATGTTCGATCCGGTGAGCATTTTTTTAATTATTTTCGATCCTTTTTTTCCTTCTGTAAATCATGTTAAAACAAAGTCAAATTGTTACAAATCCATATTTTTTCATGTTTTGCATGAAAAATCATGGATTGTGAGCTTCGATTTTGAGATTTGGAGGAGAAGGACCAAGTTGCGGAAAATTGAAAAAAACAAAAAAAAAATTCAATTTCTCGCAAATCGGTTGCAATCTGTGTCCAAACATAAAATCAAACATGTATGTAACCTGATTTAGTGATTCTTCTTTTGCTTTTGAATGTATTGCTTGTGTTTCCACACATCTTCTTACGTTTATAAATTATATGAATAAACTTTAAATATACTTACATCAATTCAGTTAGACAACGCATAGATTAGGACCCCATACATAGAAAACCTATTATGTGCACTTGTTTTTTGTAATGTTTTGATTTGTAAGTGTGTGTTGACGTCTTTTTTAACAATCATTGAAATTCCATTGAAAAATTCGACCAATTTCCAATGTTCCCCATGTTTCCAACAACAACAATACATTACGCGATACAACCGATATATCCCATGCGATAACCGATACGTATCTGTATCCCAAGGGTGCGATACGTAACGCAATACCGATATTTCGAACATTCATCCTTTGCTGAATTTTATTACACGTGCATGAGTGGTGGCTATGGGGCTGATTGTAGCTATGCAGTGCTCACAGTCTACAATGAAGAACTATGCATTCCGTAATGTTAAAAGATGATAGGATTAGGTTTTTGGGAATCTTGTGGTGCCGAGGTCCATGCTATCTTGCAAGGTGTGAAAGAGCTTCGGTTGTGCATCTCAGATTCATTAGAATTAGATGGACTCATCTAATGCTATTAGGTGGGGAGTACTGGCAGGTTTTCTTGGTGGTTAGTGGTTAGTGGTTAGCGAATTGGGTTCAGGAGATCAGGGAGAACTGCCTTGTATGTACTCCTTCTTCCTTGTCCTTACAGGGGCCAATGAGTTGGTGGATTCTTCATAGGGAGGAGGTATTCACACTAATTTCGACAGTTAGAGATCATTTTCGTTTTTTGAAATCTAGGTTGCATGGTTCTCTCTCTCTCTCTCTCTCTCTCTCTCTCTCTCTCTCCTGATATAAGTTCTTTGTTCCATTAAAGAAAATAATAGCATTTTTTTGTATCCGTCTAAGATCTAATTATTTCACAGAAGCATTGTAAAGATAGGTCTGCATATTGGTATATTCATTAGAATTTTGGTAGACACTATCTTCTTCTGGTGTGTTGTTAGTGATGATTATGAGATCAAAATTTCATGTATTTTTATTTCACTTCTGTTTTTTCTTGTAGGTAGTGGCAAATATATTGGCTAAAGGCACAAAATTGCGTGAATATGCGAAGGGTGTTGAAAAGGATGTGCGTCAAGTTGAATTGGACTCAATTCAGGTTGGTGCATTTAAGTTTTAGAGTTTTGTTGTTAGCAATTTCTTTTGGGGAACTGGTGATGCTACAAATCATGTAATCCATTGACTTGGAAAAGCTTCTTAGTAATAGTTCAAAAGTATCAATCTTCTTGTTGCAGTCCTGTTTCAAGAGAAGAATGCTTGTTGAGAAGCATAGTACCCATTGCAAAGATTTATTTGGCAGATTCTGTTTCTTTAATGTACGGAATATATACAGTTGCTTTCCTATGCATAAATTGACAGGTTATAGATACATCTCTTGTTCAGTTAGAGACAATGGACATTGGTGACATGTGTACTTGTCAATTATTTAGTCATTGATGTTGGCACCTGAAGCTGCTCTGTAAATAGGAGAAATTTGCAGTTCTTTGAAGGATAGTGACTGAATTAAATGTGATAACTTTTTGCCAGATGTTTTTATTTATGGGTTTGGTGAACTATAGCCTGTTTATATCTCTGCATTGGATGCTTATATTGTTTTCTTTTTACATTGTAAAACCTATGTAGGCAATATTTTGTGGCAAATGTTTCTTGCGTGGTAAAATTGGCAGAGGGCCCAAATTTATGTTGGAAACATATATACAATAAGAATCTATGTGATGCATGGTAAAATTGCTCTCCTGATCATCATTCCCAAACACTTTATTCCAGTTAGACCCAGATTACCCACATACTACTATCATCATTTTGTGTGTTAGTACTGGCAAGAGGGGCTTCCCAACTTGACCTCGTTCCTTATGTTTGAACTCCAAAACCTCCAAAAAAATGCAATAAAATTTATCTGTTCGCGCATATTTTATAATCACAATTCTCTATTTTCATGTAAATAATATGTGAGTCATAAGTCGTTTAGAAGGAACCACCTATTATTTAGTGGTATTCACTATTTTAATAATTTTTAATTATTGTTTTTGTTTTCCAGCTTTGTGCGGTTGTGTTCCCAATTGTACATATTCGTTTAGGATTCTTACCCTTTTCTAATCACGCAGGACTACATAAAAGAGAGTGATAACTTGGTCTCCCTACATGATCAAATTCATGATTGTGATGGCATTTTATCACAGATGGAAACTCTTCTCAGTGGATTCCAGGTATCTCAGTGCACATTAGACTTCTTGTTTTTTTTTTCTTCCCCTTGATCTGCAATTAAAATTTAACAATCCTTTATGTTTGTAGCGATTGCCTGACATGCATGAAAGGCTTGCAAAGAAGATGCATATGCATATTTAGATTATTATCTTAAAAGAACAAAGTGGTAGCAACTCTTATTTTATCAATTTATTGGATGAAGGGTTGATGATGTGCCTTTGTTATGACTACTTTTACCATTCTAGCCCCTACAACCATTTCCCATCTATTCCATGGCATGTCATAAAGGCCGTAAAGGCTGTTACGTAACAGTAACGGTGGCATCCGTTACACATTATGCGGTCATAATGGCCATAATAACCGTTATGGAAAAATGACCTGTAACCACCGTTAATGGCTCATTATGCTCCCTGTGAAGGCCATAACAACCTCGTGATGGTTTGTTACGGGGCAGATACATGTTTTTCATATTTTTTTTTTCTCAACGTTACGGGGCAGATACAAGTTTTTCAGATTTTTCTTTTAATAAAAAAAGAGACCATAATGACTGTTACGAGGGCCGTAATAGCTGTTATGACCCGTATTGTAAAAGTAACGGTGGTGGCGTTATGACCATTGTTAGTCTGTTGCTGTTACGGAATACCTTGATTGTGATGGAATTTCTGCTAGTGTTCTGATGAAATTGTTCTTTTTTAGCGACAATCTCTCTGAAAACTCTTAGTAAACAGTCACCCTCACGATTGGACATCACATTACTGGGCTAAATACCCAATTAAAGTCAACATGAAGACTTGCATTGCTGGTGCCCCACCATTTATACCTCCTCCATAAGGTGAAGATCACACTATCATCGGATTTCCGTTAATGTCGAGGTACTCATGCATGCCTCAGGGTTTGTAGTCCTAGAAACGATGAGGAAATTCTATCTTTTCCCATTGGTTTTAGTAAAGAGTGATGACCATGATGTGAACTTCAAAATTTCAAATTCCAGGTCACATCATATTGTTGTGACTTTTAAGCAAGACTGAGAGATCTGAAACTTGGATACGCATATTTGTCTATGAGAACCGAAGAATTGTTTTACTGTTTGTAAGTTGTGTCTCCCCTTATTTGTCTGTGGTAAATTATGTTGTTTCTCTTCTAATTATCTATTTATTCACTGATGTCAATATTTAACTCATTTGAAAGAGAACTTATTTCTATACAAACTCTTGATATCGTGTCTTTACTTTTTGTCGTTTTTTTAGGCGATAAAAGATAATTTTATTGAAAAAGGCCAAAGACCAAAGATTGCAAGGGAAAAGACAAAAACGAAAGAAAAGAGAACACACTACAGATCTAACCAGCTAGCTGGAAATTGAGTAACAGGGAAACATTAGTTGCATACGTCCACTCAGTTACATTCATTTTTTCTTACATTCATTTTTGCCCTATAAAAAACTTCAAAAAAGAAAAAGAAAAAGCGGCCCCTTCAATGTTGAAAGCAGAGATTATTTCTCTCCAACCAAATGCTCCGAAGCCCTGCTAATAAGCATAAATTCCATATTCGCTTCCCACTCTTACTCTTTCCACCTTCATGCCAAGCCAAGAAAAACTGATCAATCGATCTTGGAGAGACCCATGAAAGTCTGAATAGGTTGAAGAAGCTGGACCACATCTTTGATGCAAAGAGGCAATGAATGAATAGATGATCAACTGACTCATCATCACTATAACATAGAAGGCACACATTAGGCAATATCAAGTTGCACCTTCGAAGATTATCAGCTGTAAGGACCTTTCTCCTACCCACCAACTATGCAAATGCGGCCACCTTAAAAGGAGCACCATATCGCCAAAGAAACGTCGTATGACACTCAGAAGATTAGACATGAAATAAATCAGAAGATTAGACATTGATAATTTCTTTCCAAATCTTTCAATCACTTCATTCTATAAATGTTTGGGTGGCTTTGCAATGCATAAGGGGAGCCCTAAATATGAGGAAGGGAAAAAGCCTGCTCTACATCCAAAACGTGCTGCATAAGCCTCAATCTCCTCCTTTAAAAGCCCAACTCTCAAAATTTCGCTTTTACTTATGTTAACTTTTAAGCCCAGAACTACCTAGAAACATGTAATTATGGCCCGGAGGTTATCAATTTTCATTTCATCCGCCTTGCATAATAGTAAAGTGTCATCCACATATTGTAAATGAGAGATTTAAAAATATGAATTATCCACCCGAAAGCCTTCCACTAGACCTGCCAACACCCCTTGTTCAATCATCCTCCCTAATGCCTCCATTACCACTACAAATAGATAAGGTGATAATGGATCACCTTGTCGCAAACCTCTAGAAGATGAAAAGTATCCGCTGGGAGCTCCATTTACCAACACTGAGTACTTTGGCAATCGAATACACACTTGCATCCAAGCCCTCCATTTCTCCCTGCATCCCATACGTTGTAGCATATAGTCGAGAAAGTTCCAATCTACATGATCATAAGCTTTTTCAATATCTAGCTTGCAGACAATGCCCCTCAATTCTTTCCTTTTACAAGAGTCAATATAGTCACGAGCTACAAGAACACTATCTGCTATTTGTCTGCCTTTTACAAATGCCCCTTGAGATCTTGAAATCACCTCACTAAGTACCAAGTTGAATCTTAAGGCCAAAATCTTTGCTAGGATCTTGTACAAGCCCACTAAGAGGTTGATCGACCTAAAATCCCTTAATCATTCTGCCCCCTCTTAGGGATTAAGACAATAAATGTCACCTAGAACTTTGTAGCCAAGTGACCCAAATAAAAAATTCTTGAATAAAATTGATCAAATCGTAGTTCATTGAACCCTAGAAAATTTGAAAGAATGCAAGTGGGAAACCACCATGAGCCTTATCACTCCCTAACTCTGAAACTGTCCTTTTAATTTCTTCCTCTAAATCCGACCTTTCTAATGGTTCCGCGAAAGTGATAAGGATGTGAAAGAGAGATTATCAAGAGAAGGCCTCAACCATTCTTCCCTTTTGAGCAATTTTTTTATAAAAATTAACAATTGCTAAGCATATTTTATCCTTACCTTCAATTCTTTCCCCATCTACCGATAAACTTCTTATTTTGTTGACCCGCATCCGTGCACTTGCCATTGCGTGAAAATATTTTGTGTTTTTGTCTCCCTCTTTCAGCCAAACCACCCGAGAATGTTGTCTCCATTTGATTCCTCTCTTAGCCTTGAATTATTTTGCTTTGTAAACCTCTCTCCACGCCCTCTCCTCTTGTGACAGCTCTTTGGATTCTTCTTTTATATCAAGGGCCTGAATATCTTGAAGTGGCTTGGCTGATTCCTCTTCATGAGGCTTAGACACCTCCTTTTTCCACACCACAATTTTCTTTTTTAGTAATTTCATCTTCTGAAATAAATGAAAGCCTGCATATCCATTCATCTCGAATGAAGCCTCACCATTCTCTAATTTTCTCTGCAAAAACAATCCACTTGTAACCATGCTAGCTCGAATTTGAAAGGCTGAGGACCCCAATCCTCTTCTTCCACTTCTAAAATAATTGGGTAGTGGTCAGACACTGGTTTTGTCGTTTTCTATGTATGTGTACTTGATATGGTTTACTGTTTCTTGCGATTGTATTCTTTCAGAATAAGAACAGGTTGCTTGTTGTTTTATTACTTCAACTTTAAAGATTCCTTGTATCTCTAATGAGATTGGCTTATATGGTTGTTGTCTCAGTATTTCGACCTTCAGGTTCCTTGTGTTTAAATAAGACTTGATTATTCTGCTCAATGCTCATTATGCTAAATATTTTTCTAATACAATTGGACTTCTTATCATTGAAATCATTAATATTTACAGAAATCTTGTGCTAGGCTGAGATTGGTTCCATAAGTTCAGAAATAAAAAGTCTTCAGGAGAAGTCTATGGGTATGGGTCTGAAGCTGAAAAATCGCAAGGTATGAAGTTTATAATCATGTCTACTTTGTACCTTCTATTAAAGCTCAAACACAAGTTCTCTGGTTTTGGTATTTATGAGATTGCTGAGTGGATCTAATGTAAACAAGAGGCCCAAACTTAGTCATATCCTGTCTCATATTTGATATTCTCATCTGTGGAAAATGAAAACTCAATCATTAATGCAAAAGACAATACCTAGTTTATCATAGTTTTAAGGATATCACAAAAATATCTTGAAAACTCAGATTTTATCAACATCATATAATGCCAATGTTTTTATTATGGGTCCATGCATACATATTTTACCTTCTGTTTAGCCTCGAGTTCCTGAATCGACAAGCACTATCTTTGTGTTTCGCAGGTGTTTGGAATCCTAAGAACATGCTCTTTATCTAATTATAATGAATATGATGTTGTGGTTGTTGAAGTGATAAAGTCCCTTGATATACATTGATACACCACACTCTGACAGCTTAAGCTTTTGGAGTGAATGGTTGTTTGACATGGTATCAAAGCGGAAGATCCTATGTTCGAATCTCAAGAGCAGCAAATATGCCTCGCTAATATATTATTCTCCCACAGGGGGGTTAGGAAAAATCAGGTCCGGCCCAGGGACCTGGAAATTAAGCCCGGCCTATTTATGGTGTGAGCGTCCCTCCACCCTTGTCAGTATGTTCCTATGCAGAGTTCCCACCCTGCAGGGGGGGGGGGGGTTTGGAGTGATATCCCTTGATATACATTGATACACCACACTCTGACAGCTTAAGCTTTTGGAGTGAATGGTTGTTTGACAGTGGTTCTGTCCGCATGTATATAGTTCGTCTTCTTGTATCTTCTATGTTAATACTATTGATACTATTGAGTACTTCTGTTGAAACTAATGCAAACCAGCTGATGCATTGGGAGCATCATATTCTTTTTAAGGAACAGAAAAGTTATTGGTTTTCTCACACATTGTATGAACTTGGTGACTCTGCTATTACCATTATTCTGTTAGATTCTCCTAAGGTCCTTTCAACAGTCATATTCTCATCGAGTCTGATACATTTAAGCTCGCCTTCAAGAAATGAATAAACATCTGGAGTTCTCTACTTTCAATTGGTGATACTGTGGCAATTTAATTTTGGATGCATTCAGCTTGTGGCTCTCAGCAGTCAACTCTTTCAGTTGAGGTACTGGGTTCTCTACTGGTAGTTTTGGTCAAGGAGTTGGCTGAGGGTAGGAGGGTATGAAAATTGGAACAACAAAAAAAGACTCCATATCAATGCTGCACTCCAAACAAAGCCTCCACTAATAACTTATAGATGATAGGAGTTGCTGTAGCATACCTTTAAAGGGGCGTAGGTGCCATGTTTATGACATGATGTTTTGCTTGTTGAGCAGCAAACTAAGAAAACAGTATTCTTGGATGCGCAGGCAGGACATGCATGGGCTAGGATTGATAGTATGTAGTTGTTGATTCTGTATGGAAAATTCCACATTAAAAAAAAAGAATTATAACTGGCTGGGTGAAGTTTAATAAATAGGCAAGCAACATGCTCCTAAAACAAGCTAATACTGCATTTTCATCCTGTCAGTTTGTTCTTATTCATTTTGTGATTCTGTTCCAGCTTATATGGATTTGGTAATTGATGTTTTACTCATTTCAGGTAGCAGAGTCGAAATTGGCGAGATTCGTTGAAGACATTATTGTCCCCCCAAGGATGGTTGACATAATTGTTGATGGGGAGGTAGTTTTCACTTCAATTTCAATTCATCCATTCTTCTCTGCCAAACAGTGTGATATTTTTGCACCCAGTGTGCATGCTGGCATTTTGCATCTTCTTTAAGTTTCTTGTGATGTTCCTGTGCTTTTGTTTGTAGTATTTTATCAACTCATAAATCTTAAACACATAGCTACTATTGATTGAAGGAATGTAACAATGCGAGCAATTGATTTCAGTCTGGTTTAGGACTTACATCCAGGGAGGGGATGATGAAGCATATCCTATTGTCACTTGAGATATAATAGTCTATGCTGAATTGTTTTTCCTTGAAATTCACCATCCAATATGGTGGATGTTTTCCTTTAGTTCATTCAAATCATGGTCAACCTTTCCAATCCACTCCAAACTCTTTCAGGCCTTGCAAGTGGTGTTGCTTATCGTGCCCAGGTTAGAGAAATCTTGATGAAGCCATGTCAAGTTTTCTAATCCCCTACACATTCCATGAGGTTAGGAAGCTTCCACTCCTTTCCATAATTAACGATCATATAAAGAGAAGTTATATGTTTGCCATGAAGTCTGCTTCTTAGAATAGCTGTCTACTTCCTATTATTTACTGACCTCACCTTTAGATAATGTCTATTCCTTAAATGTTTAAAGAGACCTAATAATGGAATTTGTGTGCTGGACTTGGCGACTTGCCAAGTGACTCACCACTAACACATGCCAACCTGGCATGCTTGTGTGAGATCCAAGCTTCTCATCAAGCTGGCCCCACTGTGTATATTCTTTTTTTTTTTTTTCTTTTTTTTTTTATAAGGGTAATGGAATTTTATTAAAGGCTCACCGAAAACCGGTAAGAAAAGAATGCACAGGAGCAAAACAAAAACAAACAAAAGGCAAAGAGGAGGGACTAGCTGTCAAGAGAACTGACAACAGAAGCCCACTCCAAGACGAGAGCTGAGACTCGAGAGAGAGTTGAGTCAACAGAAGAATAGGAGTCTTTAGAGCAATGCCTGTTCCTCTCGTTCCACACCACACCCACCATGCTACTGTGTAGATTCTTCTGCCCAAAAAAGGTCATTCTGCTCATCAGGTGGGCATGCATGTACAAAAGAATGGAATGTTAAAAAAGATTGACCAACGCTTCCACATTCAACCTACGTGTGTGGCCCACCTGAAAGGACCTTCCTGATCTTTGGGTGAGGGAATGTACATGGTGGGGCGCATGCTGTGGCATCTGATGAGCAGCTTATGCCACGTCGGTCTGACTGAGTGGTGATGTAGATGGTAAGAGGGCAAAGCCAAGTGTTAGATGGAAATTACTTCCACTCTGGATGAAAATTGTACTTTAATGTGAGCTGGATTGGAAACCCAGGACTTTCAAGTATTGGCAGGGTGACCCAAAATGACAAGGAGGAAATTTCCTGTTGTCCAAGAGGTCGAGTTGACTCATGAGGCAGAGATTAGAGCACTAGGGGAGGGACTTGGAATCTTGTCCACATCTTTCGAGGGAATGTCGATAGTGGAAGGAGGTCCACAAAATACAATCGAATGGGTTTGCTGGACGATCTTGAGGCTTGGAGACTTTTTCCTGTAGTGGACGAGACTAGAGAATTTGTGTCAAGAAGAATAGTTTCGATTTATCATACATTAAGAGTGACAAACAAGATGGCGGAGTTCCTACTAGGAAGGTTGTTCCAAGGTCTTTGATATGTGTCAGGCTATCATTACCTCTCCATTGGAAGTTTCTTCGTTGCTTTTCTGTTTCAATTAACATTTCTTTTAACCCCAAAGAATGATGTACTTAGTCTTCCACTACTTTAATACCACTCCTACTAGTAGAGCCTATCAGTTAGCCTGGATGTCCCTCACTCCCATTGCCTGAGCCACCTATTTTTGAGTTGAAAACTGTGCAGCACATGCATTGTGCATGACACATGGCTTGTTGTTCCATCTGAAAAATGAATCCCTGCTAGCTTTGCTGGCTTCTGCTAACCACAGGGCCCCATCACTTTCTATACCAGTCATTTGCCTAAATGGGTATTAGCATTAAACACATGCAAATTCTGCACACTTCTCCAAACATATTCGTTCCTCTACATTACATTACAACCTTTTGGTGTTCCTTATTTTATTCTACACCCATTTATATTCATTCCACTGTGACAGGTCCATGTGATTACTGGTCACAAAAGAGGGCAGGTCCTTGTAGTTCCACATGCACTCTTTCAAGATTTTGTTCCTGCTTTTAGTGTATGTTTTGTTTTGTACCAGCAAATAGTTACTGAAATAGGCATCAAACATGAGAATAGAGGACTCAGTGATCTTATCATGTCATTTATTTATCAGACCTTCTAAAAGGTTTCTGCTATTTTTCCCCCTAATGAATCCTTATATTTGAATGAAAATTGTTTTTCAGTCCCTCACTTGCCAGCCCATGGTATAAACATCTCTTGATACTTGCTGTTTTCTTGAAATATCAATGAGAAATATTTTTGAATGTATTGCCCTATGTGGCACTAAAACTGATTAAGTTTTGCACCTATAATGATACATAGTTGTATTATCTGATACCTGGATGATACATACTGATATTTACCTAGTGTGTATCATCTGATACCTGTATGATACACACTGAAATTTATCATTTTTGGAGCTGGCAAAGGTGTGGTCCAATACCAATATTTCAAACTGTGTGCCAACCAGGTCTGGTCATTCTGTGTAACTTCGGTTAAACATGAATTTACTAGTTAGCATTCTGAAAATGTCAGATCCTTTTTTTTTTTTTGGTCGAAAGATAACTGCAATTTATTGGAGAAAACTCGCAGAGCGAGGAATCCATTGTTAACGGAATGGAAGCATTCTGAAAATGTCAGATCTTGATTGCAACCTAATACAATGTTCAGGAATGAAACCATTGTTAACTGAATGGAAGCATAAATCAGCTTAGGTCAATGCAATTTCTGGTTTATCACGTCTGCAACTTCACAAATTTACCGAGTGCTTACTGCATACTGATTTTCTACCTTAGATTTAATCTTCAATATTGCCAGTATATTCAAGCACATCCACTAAAATTCTTTTAGTTCTAAATTTTCAGGTATATTTTGCATCCAATGTTCTGAATGTGGAGTTTATTTGTGCTTTGCTTGGTATTCTGTTGCTATGCAGCATGTAAGAATAACAATTATGACTTTCTTTTGCAGGTGAATGATGAATATATGAGAACACTTGAGTTGCTAAGTAAGAAGCTAAAATTTATTGAAGTGGACTCTATGGTCAAATCGTCAAAGGCTCTGAAAGATGTTCAGCCTGAACTGGAAAAACTTCGGCAAAAGGCAGTCTCAAAGGTCGTCAAGTAGATCAGTAGATGCATGTTGGTTTTGTATTACTCTGGCCATTACATGTGTATTTCATCTATATGCATGTTCTATTTGTATTATTCTGGCTATTACATGTGTATTTCATTCCGATGAATGGATCATGTGTTTTATACCTTCCCTAATTAGCTTGCTCTGAATAATTTAATTTTGATTTCCATGTTAATGTTAGGTTGGTTTGAGTTTGCATGTTTAATTTTATCTTCTATTAAGGCCTTGACTACTCCAGCAAACATATGGTAAATACCATCTAAGTAGGACATGCAAAATTTTCATATGCATAAATATTGTTGTGCCTGTTTGATTTAGTATGTCCATAAGTTACATGTCCACTTTATATCTACAAACATAATAGATGGAACAGCAGATTTTATTTATATTTTCCCATGGAACAGTATTTTATTTATATTTCCCTGCCTATATCGCATGTAATTTGTTGTAGTTTGCAGAAATAATTATGAATATTTGGAAGTTCTTGACCTGCTATCCATCTTTGTGCAGGTATTTGACTTCACTGTTCAAAAGCTTTACGCCTTGAGAAAGCCCAAAACAAATATTCAGATCCTACAACAAAGCGTTCTTCTAAAATACAAGTGAGTTTTTTTTTTTTTTTTTTCCTTATCCTGAGGAATGATCAAATTCTTTCTTTATGCCTGGTACCTCTTCATTATATATTCTATGTGTTATCAATTGAAAAAGGAAACAGCTTAAGTTTTTCCAGGCATCGATTTTTGTGTGACTTCTCTTTTATGATTAATACATCACCAAATTTCCATCTGAGTTTATAGTCATTCACTGTAGTTTATTTGATTTTATTCAATTTCACAATGGCAGTGGGCTTTATATTGTATTTAAGGTAAATTATCAGTCTAGTTTGATGAGATTGCATTAATCATATTTATTTTTTTATTCATCATTTTTTTGGGGGCAGGCCTGTTTATTTAGAGAGAATCAATATGAAATGGAAAACGCTTCTAGAATCCTCAGGGAAATGAAGAAAACCGCGGAAGACAACAGTTATTCCGTTATTTTGGTTATGGGTGTTGTTTTTCATGAAAATGTTAAGAGGTCAATGGTTAACCAGCGAGAGCTATCTCTCGTAACCTTGGGAAATCTACATTTAACAATTTCTTTTTTCTTGGAAAGAATTTTTCACGTCTTTTGAGGAAAATCTAGGAAAAGGAAATTGGTTCCCCCTCTTTTTCTCAAACCGAGGAAACTGTCACATCGGGGGAATTTGTATTCTTTTCCATGGTTTTCTCTTTAAACAAACAGACAAAAATGAAATAAAACAAGCTTTATACCCTAACAAAATTTTGTCTAAAAGAATAAGGTGCAAATACTTGATATTATTAGTTTGTGAGGTACAAAACCGAAAAGGAAAAGGCTGAAAGTACTATTATTATCTGGACCATGCCTATCTCCAATGTTTAAATCTCTCAACTCTAGAATCTTCCTCTAAACCTCCAATTTAGCATGCCCAATATATTCCTCAAAGTCGGTGGGTTTGGTGGTCCGTATGGGAAGAAAGGAACAAGAGATGCTTCAATGGAATATCAAAGTCGGCGGGTTCAACAATCCAGAAAGTTCAGCAGTACTTAGCAGAATGGGTTTCTAATTTTGTTAACGTAAAGGATTGTAATTTGTTTTGTTTCAGAGGTCTTCCCTTTCGCTAGCTTTAATCAATATAGTTTCTGTTACCTTTATATATATATATATTCCTCAAAGTAATTTGTTTTGTACAATCCAAAATGGATGGAGAGATAAATAAGAAGGCTCTTAATAATACTAGATTTGGGTGGATGAGGTGGAGAGATGCCTCTTGAACAATGTTTTCCGTATTTATCACGTAATGTATCACACCCTTGGGATACGGATAAATATCGGTTATCACACAGGATATATCGGTTGTATCGTGTAATTTATCGCTATTGTTGGGAAAACATGAGGAAATGTTGGGAAATTGGTCGAATTTTTCAATGAAACTTCAGAGATTGTTAAAAAAGACACCAATGCACACTTAGAAATAAAAAAATCACAAAAAACAAATGCACATGATAGGTTTTATTTGTATAGGGTCCTAATCTATGTGATGTCTGATTGAACTGATACAACTATATTCAAAGTCAATTCGTAGAATTTATAAATGTAAGAAGACATGTATGGAAACACAAGCATTACTTTAAAATTACTTTAAAAGCAAAAGAAGTAGAAAACTAGAAATATACCTGTGAATTTCGAAAAAAAATAATTTAAAGCATTTTTTTAATTAATTTTTTTCTTAAAAATCCCCAAATTGCTAAGAATGTGTAGATCAAGTTATATACATATTTGATTTCGTGTTTGGACACTAACATTGCAATTGATTTGGGAAAAATTAGGGAAATTTTGATTTTTTTCCCAATTCCGCAACTTGGTCCATCTCTCTAAAACCTCGAAGTTGAAGCTCCAAATCCATAATTTTTCATGTAAAACACGAAGAATCATGGATTTCTTACCATTTGACACTATATATATATATATATATATATATATATATATATATATATATATATAAAGAAGAATCAAAACTAAAAAAATATGCACCTTTTAGAATCCGGCCCCAAGAAGCTTCATATCATGATTTTAGAGAAGTTTCAAAGATTCTCTTCCAACAAACTAGAGTGGCCTGGTCAAAATCACCTTACAATGTACTAGGAAGATTTATTATTATTTTTTTAATCGATATTTGTGTATTTTTGATGATTTTTCTGACAAAATAGAGCCGATTTCCTTTTATCTGTTTTGATATCGCACTCGATATCAATATATTGTATGATACATTAAGAATTTATAAAGGGGGAGTGTAGATATATGGTGATACTGTGCAATATATTGCACGATACCCTGGAAAATGAATATTAAAGCTGGGTTTCATATCGCCTAGCTGCAATAACCGATATATTGGTGATATCGCAAGATACTGAAAATGCTGCTCTTGAATATTGTGGGATGCTACATGTTGTTGAAACTATGCGACCTTTTGATCTTTCAGGAAAATTACCATGATATAAAACATCTGCTGACATTGGTAATAATTATAACCATGTCAGGAGAAGGAGCTGACCTTTTGGGATTGTGCACTAGAAAGATATTAGCTCCCCCCAAGTCGCGGCTTTCACTTGGTTGCTAGGGAGAAATTTTTTTTGACAATTGATAACTTACATAAACGATCTATGGTCATTCCGAATAGATTCTACCTTTATGAGCAAACAGCAGAGTTAGTTGATCACTTGTTCATTTTCTGCTCTTAAGGTGTGGTCCCATTTCTTTTCTTCCTTCAACTCATCATGGGTTATGAACTCATGTCTAGCAACTTGAGAGACCTATGGGCGTGGCATGGAGGAGGTTTGGGTATAAAGGAAGGAAACCTTTGGCACATGATTCTCTCGACTGTTTGGTGGGTAGCGTGGAATGAGAGGAATAGGCTCTGTTTCAACAATGTTTCGCACTCCATTGATTCTGTTATTTCTTTCACCAAGTCTTTTGTTTGTTATTGGGCTTCCATCCTAAAAAGCGTTGACGGATAGCTTTTCTTGAATCCTCTCATTTCCTTTCTCCTCTTTTTTGGGCTCCCCCTCCCCGTTTGTATTCTTTTTTCATTGGTTGTTGCTGGCGGGCCTTTAATAAATGGCCATTACTCTTCAAAAAAAAGAGTATAAGGCCTTAGGCAGGAATGATTTGTGAGAATGGAAATCAGGGCTTGTTCACATCTGAGGGTAGGGCCTTAGGAACGATTCACTAAACCAGATTCATAAAGCCCATCCCAAATGGCTTGAAGTGCTGGTGAAATACATATGTGCATTCAGTTCATAAAGTGGCGACATGTGTTTTTGTATTACATTCAGTTCATAAAGTGGTGACTTGTGTTTTTGTATGGCCTTAGCAGTTATCATTTCTTTAGGATCATTTTTAATTTGATAGTTACTTTTGGTGATTCATTGTTGTGAACTTGAAACTATAGGTATGTGGTTCTTTTTCTTAAAGAACATGGCAAGGAGATTTACGGCGAGGTTCGTGGCGCCTATATTGACACAATGAACAAGGTAATACTGAATTAATGTTCAAAAAAACCAAACTCTTATGCTTGTATGGCAATGGACATGGTGGTAAATTACATGCTTGGCTATGTAAAGAGGGATAATTTATTGTACTCTCACAATGATAAGAATACAAGCACTTGGAGAAACGTTCTTCTCTGCAATTGTGAAACTGAATGCTGGTACTTCATCATGTGAATCACTTCTTGTGCTTTCTTTAATCCGTTGTTAGACTTTTTCAACATTCACTCGAATACTTTTATATCAATTTTACATTTCAAAAAAAAAAAACTTATATATCAATTTAGGGCCTGTTTGGATTGAACATGAACTATGGGAATGCTGGGGAAAGCAAAAAAGCGACATAAGTGCGAGGTAAACTGACATCAACACTAGGGGAAGCAAACCCTTTCAACCTGTTTATTTTGCTATAGAAAAGTGCTGGAAAGTGCTTTTCATTTGCATTTGAATCAGTGTTTCAAATAGCGTCCGTAGCGTAGCATGGCCGTAGCGCTACGTAGCGTCCCAAATAACGTAAATCTACGCTACAGCTACGTAGCGCGTAGCTTTTCATTTGCATTTGAATCAGTGTTTCAAATAGCGTCCGTAGCGTAGCGTGGCCATAGCGCTACGTAGCGTCCCAAATAACGTAAATCTACGCTACAGCTACGTAGCGCGTAGCGTCCGTAGCGTAAGTTACAATGTATTTTTTTTATTATTTTAGTTTTTTATTATTTTTTCAGGTTTTCTTTGTTTCTAATGTTGAGAAATGTGACACTTGTATTGTACTTGATACTTTTAACCTATGGGATTTTTATTTCTTTTCATAATTTACTTGTGGTTTCAATTAGACATTATTAAGTAAAGTGGTTTGCTTAGAAAGTTGTTGATGTAATAATTATTTGATTTGGCTTATATATGTGGATTGGCTTTTGATAAACGATAACTAATAACTTTTTTGAACATGCTTATAATTGATAAAATGAATCATCTTTTAGGCATCATTATTATTTTTTTTTCCTTTTAAATTTTTTTTTTCACTATTTATTATATTTGTCCTATTTTTAAATTAAAAAATAGAAGTATCCTGTAGCTTACGCTACACACTACGTATTTACGCCACACGCTATAGAGGGTTGAGCACTACGCATCACGCTACCTCTATTTAAAACACTGATTTGAATCTGTTTGGATTGCAATCCCATGAAGGAATACCCCCAAAACTGCCATCTAAAATGTTACATCAGAGGCAAACTTGTTTTCCCTCAATTTGACTTTGTGAAAAGAAAGTTGTACTCCCTTGTTGAGGGGAAAGCAAATGAAAACACTTTACCTTTGCATCTGCTGCTTCCCAAACAGGTGCATGTGTCTTGTCCATGCAAACAGTTTGCCTTCTATCCAAACAGGCCCTTAGGGTTCAGCGTTTTATATGCATGCTTATATTTCCTGTCAACCATTATGCTTCAGTTTAGTAATAAGTCAGTTCTAAGCTTTCAGTTTGACATGATATATACACATGTGCAGTCATTCCTGATGGGGTGTGTGTGTGTGTGTGTGCTTCTTGCCGTACGCCTAGTTATTTACTGGGTCCTGTGCATTAGGATGTAAGAGGTGTTCAGATACACCCAATCCATACAATGGGACCTGTGATTTGTTTTGATTATCCAGACCATTGATCATGGTGCTATTTGGATAGGGGACACAGCAAAAGTCTTCCACGTTGGAAGTTTCTTGGCATCCAATCTGTGACCTTTTTTGGACTTTGCCTAAACCATCTATCCATAGGCTTCTGATTGAAAGGTTACGTCCTTCCCGTCTGGAAGATTTTGGGGGCATCATCAATCCAATGTGGCGCGTTGCAGATTGACAATCTGGATCGCAAGACCATGGGTTCCACTTGTATGTGGCAGGCACATCAGGACATGATTCACGTTCTAGTGCATCAGGAACTGATAATTCCTTACAATTCAATACTAGTTGGGAAGTTCAGAATGATGGAGCATGCAGAACAAAAGGATTCTTTTAATTTGGTGAGCTGAGAACATGCTGTATTGACATCAATTTTTATCACTCTAAAGTACAACCATTTAATTGCAGGTACTAAGTGCACATTTCCGTGCTTACATACAAGCACTGGAGAAACTACAACTGGATATAGCAACAGCAAATGATTTGATTGGAGTGGAGACCAGGAGTACTAGCCTTTTTTCAAGAGGGAGAGAACCTTTGAAGAACCGATCTGCTGTTTTTGCATTGGGGGAGAGGATAAACATTTTAAAGGTCTTTCACTTTCTAGCAAGGAGATATAGTTTGCTCTGATCTCAAAAAATTCTTGCATTTGGAGTGTCATTGAAGTCACTTTTTCTTCTTTTGCTAGATAGATTTATATTCACTCAGAAGGATGTTGAAATTGCTACTTCCTTTACCGAGATGTTTATTCACCAGCTCTTTTTGGAAATTTATTTTACATGTCCTATCAAAGTTATCAAATTTGATCCAGATTCAATAACTTGAGTTGCCAAGATGCATCTGAACAAGGCAGCAGTAGTGCTTTCTATTCATATATATGTGTGTGTGTGTGTGTACACACACACACACACACACCACGTTCACTAGGCACTAGTCACTAGATATCTTTTTGAGTAAACATAAAAACTCAAAAGACATGAAGAGAAGATGTTTTTGAGCATTGGGAGTTTCCAAAATCAGAAAAACTTTCCTTCTATTCTTTCCATGAAGGACCGGGTTCAGAGGCTTGATTTAAACTCTTTTACTGTTCTCAGGAAATTGAACAACCTGCATTGATTCCACATATAGCCGAAGCTAGCTCTCTGAAGTACCCTTATGAAGTTCTCTTTAGGAGCTTGCATAAGCTTCTGATGGATACTGCTACTTCAGAGTACTCAATAGTTTTCTTTATCTTCTACTATTTTTTTATATGCCAAATGCCATTAGTTATTTCCCTAGTTCGACTACAGATAATGATCTCTCCTTTGTGGTACAGATATCTTTTCTGTGATGATTTCTTTGGGGAAGAATCTATTTTCTACGAAATATTTGCAGGTAAATTGTGAGGCATATGCTTGTTTCTATCTGTGCAAGTGTTTCTTTCTCTTCAGAAGCTTGGATTTTGTTTCTTTAAAGTTGCCTTCATCTTTAGAGTTCTTAGTCACTCCTATTTGTTCACCATTTTCTCCTCGTATGTTAGTCACATTCAGTGAGAATAGATCACTTCTTGTCACTAGAATTAGTGGAGCTCTTCTTAATGTGTTTCTTTTATTTTTTACCATTTGAGCTGTCATCTGTCACTATCTACTGATGAAATTGTTTTCTACCTTGTATTATTTCTATTTTATTTCTTGAAGCTCAGAAAGCAGCATACATAGATATAAGCTTGATGATACAGGCCACTTAAATTGCAGGCTTTAACAGTAGGTTGCTAGATGTTTGACATGATAATATTCATTTGTTTTCAGCATTTCTTTCAAGGTGGGGTGGGTTGTAGACTTGTAGTCACCTCCGGAACAAAGCTGTGTTATAGAATTGAGGTATTACATAACAGCATCAACCAGTGTATTGGCTGACTTGCTGGCTGATACAATACGGGCTAGAATCTCTTGAAATCGAATGGGCGTTATCTGTGCCGATTCTCTCTGGTTTTGATTTTCTTTTTCTAGGTTTTTAGCTCTCTTTTCTTTTTTCTGCTATCTCAGCAGCTTTTGTTCTCCTCATCAACCAGTGTATTGGCTGACTTGCTGGCTGATACAATACGGGCTAGAGTTGGAAAATGCGAGGGTCCCAAATATTATTATTATTATTATTATTATTTGTTCTGAGCATGTCTTTGATGGTGTAATTGACCATTCTTTGGTAAGAATGATGTCTGTCATTCAATCTTAGCTTGACCTTTTGAAAGCTAACCAAATTTTCTCTGATCAAACAAACAAATCAAGCATGATTTAGTGGATTAGGGCTTGTTACATATAAATACAAGGAAAAAAAAAAGAGGGAAAAAGGCGATGATTTATCCCTTCTTCCAATATTTCTCAAAATGGTTCATTCTGTTTCAGTTCGTTGAATCCATTCGAACTCTTTTGTTCTGATACAGCCATAATGTAACCATTTTTTGATATCATGATTGAAATAGTATGACATGTCTTACTCAGAAATTAGTACTCTGTTGATAATTATGATATTTTTTCTTAAGATTAAATTGCTCGTTGTGAATCTTTGTAAAAGATGCCTATCTTTCACTATTTAGTTCTTCATTGCTTTTGGAAAATCCATTAACAAGTTAGGAAAAGAAGTTATGGCTAAAGGGGTTATTGTGACATTATTGTTACTAGGGAAATGCCGGCGAACAAGAAAATCAATGCTGAACTCCTGCTTGTTTGTTTCAGGACCATTTGCGGTTATTGATGAACATTTCAATTCAATTCTTCCAAATTTTTACGATGCAATAGGTTTAATGCTTATGATCCGCATAATACACCAACATCAGGTAATGGAACATGCTTCATGTGTTATGGGTGGTTCTTTGCTCTCTCTCTCTCTCTCTTTTATTTTTTGAAGAGCTAATGATGATTTCATTAAATTTGTTGATGTAATTGGGCCATATCCCCTTTGGGCCATTCACCATTCGCTTTACTTGGGCCCAACTTGGGCTGCAAGCCTCTTATTTCCCTTTTATTAATTATCTTTTTTTTTGGTTCCTTTTTTTAAAAATCCTTTTCTCTAAGCGTAGTTTATGTAATTTCCCCATTCACTTAATATATAAAGAGAGAGGGCTGGACATCCAAGTCTCTCAGAGTTTCTTTTCTTCCCAAATTCTTTCCTCTGACATGGTATTGGAGCAAGAAGGTCCCTAGGTTTTCTTATCTCTTGATCTCCTCCTTCTCTTCTAATCTCCTCTCCTCTTCTTTTTCATTTCATATAATCTCTCTTGGTTTGAGAGTCTTAACCCTTTAATCACCGACTGTATGTGATTTGGGAGGGGTGGTCCTGTGGCTGTAGTGTGTTGGAGATCTTCTTGTAGTTTTGCTGGAAATTCTGATCGATGAAGTCTTTGAAGATTCAAGGTTGTTGCATCCTATCAGAAACAACAATAGGGTCTTGCCAGAAATTCTGGACTGATTTAAAAATGATAAAATCATAGGATAGGGAAAGAATCACCAGCATTCAAAGTCAAGTGGCCAACACCCTCTTTATCCAAAGAGTCAGATACATCATTTGTCTCCTCCCACGTGGCCAATGACATGTTTATTGGACAGGCGATGTTCCTGAATTCATCAAATACTAAAGACATTCCACAACTTGATACTGTCATTTGATGCCCAAGTCTCTCCTTCTACAACCAGTGCAGCAGAGAGCAGAGAAACTACTACAGAAAATCCTCCAACCTTCTCATAAGGGCCCAAGCATCGGCTTCACTAGTTTCTTCCCAATTGCTGTACCAGGGATAGCAATAAAAATATATCCATGTCATCCCTTGGGAATCTGCCAATTCCTCATGGTTCTTATCAATCCCTTTTATTGCCAACACATCTCATTACTTACCAAATGCTTTTCAGTTGTAGGGTGCCTGGGCTAAGAATACTTTCTTTTTTTCTTTTTTCTTTTTTCTTTTTTTAACTTTAAATCTGTATGTAGCTGAGATGCCATGATCTAGAAGATACTTGATGTAATTGTAATGCTAGAAGTGCTTCCTTCCAATCCTATTCACATTGTTTCAGTTGCTTGGCGGTGTCGATTCCTCAAAATTGTTAAAATTCTATTCAACACTGCTTGTGATAGTAACTGATGAACCTACAAGTGGTGACTCATAAAGGAGTGTTATGAATCACTTCTAGATTGGATTAATAATAATAATAAATCACTTCTAGATTGGATTGTTAATTGATATAGTAAGACCTTTTTTTTTTGTATCCAATCAACTACTTTTTACACTATGATTTTCCCAATTCAAGCAATTAACTCGTGATTTTCTTCTTCAGTTAATTATGTCTCGACGTAGGATTCCATGCTTGGATTCGTACTTGGATAAGGTATGCATCTTTTCAAGTCAAATTAGCATCATGGTTTACCAATAATTAGCTGGTTATTTTCTCCTTTCTTGACTATGTACCTTCATCCAATTATCTGATTCAGAGCCATGCCCCATCAAAATTTGGCCCATGATGCAGGCATCTTGGATTGAGGTACATGTGTGCCCTTGGTTGTGTGCATGGGTACATTGTCTGCATTAGAAACTACTCCATGTTTTTTTTTTTTTTTTTTTTTTTGAAATATGAGAATTTTGTTAAACAAAAAAGAAAAGCTACAAAGAGCAAATAGAAGAAGGAAAAAGAAATACAAGAACTAGTCCCAAGACTGGCAAGAAACCCCGAACAAACCTAAACTATGGAGCCCGGTCCCTAAATGAAACTAACACCCTAGAAAACACTCCAGCCGCTGATATAGTTAGGGTCCTGAAGCAGCGATTGTTCCCTTCCGTCCAAAACAAGGAGAAGAAGGATCCTCCATTTTACGTTCTCCTAGAGCTCCTCCTGGATCCGCATCCCAATTACAATAGAGTTGATCCACAAAATTCGGCATGGCCCACGACACTTCAGCTAAATGAAGGACACTCCACTAGATATCCGAGGAGAAAGGGCAGTGAATAAAAAGATGATCCGCTGTTTCCCTCGCCCTGAGACAAAGAAGATAGACATTTGGGAGAGGCAATCCTCTTTTTCTCAAATTATCAATCTTCAAAATTCTGTTCCAGCCCACCATCCACCCAAAAGCAGCAATCTTTGGAGGCACTCCGAAAGACCACAGAGAACCCGTGTGGCAACAAAAAGAGGAGACCATGGAAGCTGAGAGGGATCTATAAAGTGATCGGACGAGAAAGAGCCTGAGGCTGTTGGCAACCAGCGAAGGGAGCCATCCAGACCAGAGGAGGGAGCAATTTTCTGCAGGCGAGAAAGAAAAAGAATAAATTCCTGGAATTTCGTATCAGACAGTTTTCTACGAAAGGGGGGAGCCACACTCCTTCACCTTCAGCCTCAATGAAACAGTTACCCACCAGAATATTTGGGTTCAAACTGACAGCAAAAAGGGCTGGGAAAGATTCTGCCAGGGTAGGGGAGCCGCACCACAGATCCAACCAAAATCGAATTCTCAGCCATTGCCACAAGAGAAGGAAATCCTGTCAAAAACAGTTGGGGCCACCTTGGCTATCCCTTTACAGATAAAGGATGCTCAATAAAAAGAAGAGCCTTTATCCACTACCCTTGGGGAGATAAGCCATATTTTGCAGCAATTATCTGATGCCAATGGCTCTCAGTTTCAGTTCCATATCTCCACATCCATTTTCTAAAGAGAGCTTTGTTAACTTCCTCGAGGTTTCTAATATCTGCTCCTGCATTATAAGGAGCACAAACCTCCCTCGAATTTAGAAGCGGGAATTTCCTAGCTGTGCATCCTGCTTGCCACAAAAAATCCTTTGAAGTTTGTCAAGCCTGAAGATTACAGACTTCGGGCAATGAAATAGAGACAAGAAGTAGATAGGCAGATTTGAGAGGGCAACCTCGATCAAGATCAATCTACCACACCCAGAAACTTCTCCATGTTATGATTATTGTCTTAATAAAATTTTCTTAATGTTTTTCTAATTGACACCATCATGTTGTCACAGTTCGACCCAGTTGGACCAGACTGCCCACTAAAACAGGTCGATGTCCAGTCCAAATTTTAAACACTGGCTGAAAGAAATGTTAATATTTTGTAAAAGCACCCAATTTGGGAGGACCGCACCATCTGCTACCGAAAGCAGAAATTCGCAATTGTACCCTTAGGGTCTGTTTAGTTTTCCAATTTCCTGTGTAATGCAAAGTAAATGAGCCCTCATTATCATTTCAAGGTGTTTTTGTTAACAAAAATTAAGGCTCGTAAATCAAAAGTCAAATACACTTTTTTTTTTGAAAGATAACTATTTATATTAAAAGGAAGCAAAAAGAAACAAAAGAGAAGTGAGAGACTGCTGAGAAAGCAGAAACAAGCTACACCTCAAGGAAAAGAAAATCAAAATCCCTAAACATATCCACTTGAGAGGCCCATTCAATCAACAGCCATTTAGCTTTTACTGTCACAACTTCGGCCGAATTAGACAAATTCTCAAAACATCTGCTATTCCCCTCTGCCCAAACAGCCCACCAGATTGCTAGGATAGCCATCCTCCACAATCTAGTCTCTCTCTTTCCTATTCTGATTCCATGCCAGGCTTTTAAGAGAAGGTCCGTAGACTCCGAAAAACACCAGCTGATATTAAAGCGCTTCAGAAAATCTGCCCAGATTGAAGCTATATAAGGGCAGTGGATCAAAAGATGATCAGTCGATTCTGCTTCCTCCATGCAGCACAGGCAAACATTAGGTAAGATCATCCCTCTTTTTCTCAAATTGTCCACTGTAAGAATTTTTCTTTTCCCAACCAGCCATCCAAAAACCAGAATTTTCGGAGGGGCAGAGTAGGACCAAACCTGGTGAGAGATCTGATCAGCTGGAGAGTTAAGGTTGAAGCGAAGCATCTTGTATAGGGATTTGACTGTAAATTGAAGCGATTTTTCCGCTCTCCATATAATTCTGTCTTCCTTCAATTGGTTTGGGGAAGACTCATAAACACAGGTAAGCAGATTCACGTATTCCTCAATCTCCCAGTCTTGGAGATTCTTTCTACATTGAAGATTCCACACCATCTTGCCATTAAGAATCGAGTAACAATCAGCAACCCATACTTCCTGGTTAGGCGCCACCCGAAACATATTTGGGAACCTATCTTTCGGCGGGGCTTCACCCAGCCACTTGTCGAACCAGAACAGAATTTTGTCACCCTTTCCAAACTCAAAGTTAATACCTTGAATGGTCTTTGATTTTATCTGAAGAATGCCTTTCCAGATAGCCGAGGATCTGTATAATGACAAGTCTTTTGTCCACCACTCCCCTTTTGATCTGCCGTACTTGCACTTGACTAAAGAATTCCATAAACTGTTATTTTCCGAGCCCAATCTCCAGATCCATTTGCCAAGAAGGGCTTGATTCATAGACTTTAGATCCTTAATGCCCACTCCACCATCTTTAGAGTGCTTACACGCTTCCATTCCACTAGGTGAAACCGCCTCCTCTCGCCCTTACCTTTCCAAAAGAAATTTCATCTTAGCTTCTCTATAGAATCTAAAACAGAAAATGGGCACTTGAATAAGGACATGAAATATACGGGCTAGTTGGAAAGGGCTGCCTTTATAAGCGTCAGACGGCCTCCTAAAGATAGGAACCTACATTGCCAGGCTGCTAAGTATTTTTCAAATCGGTTTACAACCTTTTCCCATTGAACTTTTGGATGAGAACCGATGCAGAGCAGGAGGCCAACATATGTTGTTGGGAAAGATCCTGAGGAGCTACTGAACATATTTGCATAAACAGTAGCTTCCTGCTTCACCAGATTCACTCCGGGGATAGGGGGTCACGTTGCCTGATTCCTCTTGAACTGTTAAAGTAACCTTTCGGAGTCCTGTTCAGGAGAATGGAGAAATGAGCTGATCCAATGCACTCACGAATCCAACTTCTCCATTTTTCGCCGAAGCCCATCCTCTTCATCAGATATAGCAAGAACTCCCAGTCGACATGATCATACGCCTTCTCAATATCTAGATTGCAAAAAATAGATTTGAGACCCGAAGAATGAGCAGACTCCAGGACTTCATTAGCAATCAGCGCTCCATCTATAATCTGCCTACCTGGGACAAACGCGCATTGGTTGGGGGAGATAATAGAACCGATCACCTTCTTTAATCGGGAGGCCAGCACTTTCGCGAGGAAGTCAAATACACTTGTAAAGGAAACAAGTAAAGGAAATTATAATCATTACATTTTTACATTATAAACTACCATTTTTATGGGTGAAACAAACAATGGCAGTAAATTCATCATTGCAGTCAAATGTAGGTGATGTCACCACATAATTATAGGAGTAAGTAATCGTTACCCATTTCTAGCCATTTACTGTTGCAATTGGAAAACCAAACACCCCCTTAAAGGATTTCCGAACATTGGTCAACCTTGAATCAATGCATATAGGACAGCATGAAGTGATTTCTTTAGCTAAAAATGGGGAAAAAAGAAAAAAAAAAAAAGAAGAAGAAGAAGAAGAAGATAAATGAAGAATTTTAACACATAAAATACTTGGTGGTATTCTGAACTTGCTGTTTCTTACCTCTTCCTGTGCCTTGGTTTCTCTGTCTTAGTTCTTATCACAATTATCCATTTGTACTTAGGGACTGGATTTATTTCTCTTTCACCTTAATCAGTGGAACTAATCTGTCTTAAGGAACATCTGAACTAATGAGCTATACATGTTAGTAGGTCAATATTGCGCTGTGGCCTCGTTTCAAAATGGTCTTTGACATGCACCTCAACAGCTTGCGTAATGCCAATGTAAAGACATTATGGGAGGACGATGTTCATCCACATTATGTCATGAGACGTTATGCCGAGTTCACAGCCTCACTTATTCAACTCAATGTTGAATATGGAGATGGTCAGGTAAGCCAGATTCTATTATTCAAATCAGACCAAGTCCCTGTTACCTCTTGAGATTGGCTTAGTCATTACAATTTACATACCTTGGGATGGTAATTTTAATTTTCAAACAGCTGTTGAATTTATTTTCTCAATTATAGCTGGTATTCCATCCCTCGATATCTTTAAGTCAACCGTATTGCAGCATCTGAAATCAGTTAGTTTTGCTTGGCTGATATTTGTAGCTTGAATTGAATCTGGATCGACTTCGAATGGCCGTTGATGAGTTGCTTATTAAGCTTGCCAAAACATTCACCAAGCCAAAGCTGCAAACAGTGTTCCTCATAAACAATTATGATATGACTATTGCTGTGTTAAAGGTGAGAATCAGATGTTTTGTGAGTGCTCATTGTTCTCTCATGAATTCATTTAAAATTTGGTCATGTATGTTGCTAGCATCTGTGTACTTCTATAATTGTTTTAGTGAAATTTTGTTTCCCAGGAAGTAGGTACAGAAGCTGGGAAGGCACAGATGTATTTTGAAGATCTGCTGAAGACCAACACCGCTATTTTTGTGGTATGTATTTTTGTATATTGTTTCTGCTGAGAAGCATTGTCATTTGAGGATTGCCAGCTTTTGGCAAATGCCGGATCACTTTCAAGCAAGATAATGCTTCTTCTGTGGGAAGATGGAGTAAGATTTGGTAGTGATTGAGATGGAATCAGCTGGCTCGTGACTGTTATATATGAGGAGGATAACAATTTTCGATTGAGCATTTGCTTGGCCTAATAAACTGTACATGTAGGGCCCACTTGTGTTTCAGACTTGTGGCTTTATTTTGTGTTAATTAAGATGAATATTTGTTGCTCGGGTGGTCTATAAACAGGCACGCATGGATGCATGATCAGAACCATCTGGCGTGCCTCACCATTGTGACGGTGTGCATCTCTTCCTCACCATCCAATTGGTGGTGCTCAAATTGATGGTTGAGAAACAAAATTCTCAACCACTCACATGCAACAGAAAAAAAAAAAAGTGCATTAATCAGGAGACTAAGATTGTACCGAGTGTCATCGTTTTCATATTAATTGGCTCGTTGTTCATCAGCTAGTTCTCTGTGATGCAAGTGATTTTCATTTTTTTTTTCCCTCTGCAATTCAGATCTTTGTCCATAACTTTTTGATCCATTTTCCTTTCAGGAAGAATTGCTGCTGGAGCATTTCAATGATCTTATCAAATTCGTAAAGACCCGTGCCTGTAAGCATCGAAACAAAACCTTACAGCTAAATCCTGGACATTCAATTAAAAAAAAAAAAAACCATAAAGAGAAGCTTATTTACATGATGTTTGTATCAGCCGAAGACCCGAGTTCTAGCTTAGAGAAACACATCACCGTCGCTGATGTTGAACCGCTGGTCAAAGATTTCGCAAGCCGATGGAAAGCGGCAATAGAGCTAATGCACAAAGACGTCATTACTTCTTTCAGCAACTTCTTGTGCGGCATGGAGATTTTAAGAGCCGCACTGACGCAGCTGCTTCTTTATTACACCAGGCTGACGGATTGCATAAAGAGAATTGTAGGCGGCAATGCGCTGAACAAGGATCTGGTTTCCATATCGTCGATAATGTACGAGATCAGAAAGTACTCGAGGACATTTTAGTCCTTGGGGTCATTGATGGGGGACCCACAAACCAGAGCTCTGGTCTGGAAAATGAGGCTTTTGATAAGACTGCCATGGTTTTTGTTTCATGTTTTTTTATCATATACGGTCATTGTGCAATAGATGGTTGTCATAGTTTTGCCAGTGATGTCTGATTTAGAATCTGCAGTTTCTTTTATAATATAATTATAGGTGAGCTTATTTCCATGGAAAAGATATAATGAATGAGAAAAACTTTGAAACTCTGACAGAGCTACGCAGGCACTCACAAATAACATAGGTGAAATACTTTTTTTCTTTTAACATGCACACTCGCACCCCACACGAACCCACACACTCACACCACAATGGGATTTCACCGCAATGGATACTTGAACCCACAAACACCACAATGGGATTTCACCACAATGGGTACTTGAACCCATGACCTCGTGTTGAAACTCTTGTGAGTCTACCACCGAGGCATGAATAACGACACATCTGAAATACTTAATTAAACTGTTCAATTCATGTCCCAGTTCCAATACGGCTGGGGTTGTCGTGTCTAAGGCTAAGCGTCTTATCATAGAATGGGGTCTGAATGTTAAGCATCTTTCTGCTCAGGACTTATTGGATGGTTAAATTGAAATATATCCAATGGTCCTTTTTCAACACAGGCATCTATGAATCAGAGGTTACTATTGTGGAATCAATCTGATTTTGGAACACTGACAATGGGCCCCTGAATTTGGTCAGTTCAGTTTTAGTTACTGTATGCCATGTTTTCAATTTTTGAGTGCCTCCATATCAAGTATCATAAGCTGCTGGAGTATTGTATCACTCATAATGAACTGCAGTTTGTAGTACATGTGGCAAATGTGTACTGTGATTGGGAATATGGACCTGAATGGCCACCTATGGATGGGTAGTGGAAGAACTCCAGGCTGCTACAAGGTGGTAACTGGACCCACCATTGAGGAAGAAGGATTAAGAACTCTGGCAGGATTTGCTGCTACAAGGTGGTAACTGGACCCACCATCAAAAAATTCATTGGGCGATGCCGGGCTAGGCCGGCACTAAGGTGACAATGGGTTGGCTTCAGGTCAGGTCAGGGTCTGCCCAAACCAGACCTATTTAACAGTCCAAGAATTCCGTACTGAACTGGACCCATGGACCTCTCCACTGTGGCCAGGCTGAGCCCACTTAATATTCAGCAGGCTTCTGCTCATTCCCAATCCAATTAATTGTAATAGAGTCGAGCTCAACAGACCTGACCCAACAAAGCAAGGCTGCAAAAAAGTATTAAGAGTGGAATATGGGCTAAAGATTTGCCAGCCCTGCACAATTAATAGATACATGCATCACGTGAATGTATCAATACTCGTCGCCTTCTACAGGTTGGCCAGGTCAGGACGGGTCATCTGTCTGACCCATTGTCAAGCTATATGGGTTCCTAATGAGACAGGTCGTGATGATAAAAGATCAGAATCACAGAAACATATTTGGCAGATATCAAAAAGAAGTGCCCGATTAATACGTAAATGGCAATATTTTATGAAATCTTTCATTGAAAGAATATACATGGATATCTTTCTATGTACCATTAATATTCCCGGAATAAATGCACGTCTTTTCCTTGAATTTGAATCAACAACAAAATTTATCTAGTAAGGGTTCAACCTGAGCCTGGGCCATTTATTTCAATGGAACACATTTCTAACCACCCCATGAAGGGCATCGAGCAAGTTAACCCACAGTTCTATCCAACCCATTTCCATCCCTAGCCAGCACAGCTGACATGCCACCTAGTTAGAGTAGAATATGAGATTCCATATAATTACAATAGGCCTAAACCCAAATCATTTTATGTACCGAGGGGTATAGCTATTAATGATTATCCAGGGGAAGCGTCTATCATTGATACGGGAAAAATCCAGATAGAAAATATTTGGAATGGAGAATTATCATTTTTTTTCTTAGAAAGAATATCGATATTGATGCCTATGCCAATATAGATACTGGGACCAACATTAATAAAAATACTAAGACTAGGACTAATGATTATCAAATAATTGATAAGAACAATCTTTGTTATCTTACGATTCATCATGAAATCAACCCATCAAATATATATATATATATATATATATATATATATATATATATTAAACGACTCCAAAGCAACATCTGTGGGCAAAACTGATGTAAAGATGGAAATCTTGAGTGGAACCATAGTTTTACGCCTTCCCAAAGTTAACAGTTTGACTTATGGGCAGGACCCCATACACGTTGAGGACCCATGGTATGGTGATTCAGACCACTGATCTAATGGCCTCCACAATGGATGGAACAGGATCTTACATAGACAGCTAAGAAAATGAATCCTGATATTGTTTTGCCATTCATAAACAGGAGATTAGTGAGATGATTGTGGGGCCAAAAAAAAAAACAAAAAACAAAAACAAGAGAGAAAAAAGACACTTGTAGAATCTAGATAATGTTTCGCCATTCATTAGTTTTTTTTTTTTCATTTATTCAAAACCTTTAGTGCAGATGGCAGTTTTATTCATCTATGAATTTGCACCTTGATTCATTCCAAGAAATCACACCATTTACATTTTAAACAGTAACCGGCCACCACTTCCAAATGATTCGAGTCTCCATGATTTTCTCTATATTAGAAGCACGCATCTTGAGCATCATGCTCATCATGTTGTTATACCTTTCTATTGCAATGCCTCAGTCATGATCGACCGGTGTGAGAGCTGCTGCTCGTAGAGTTGCCGGAAGACACGGTATTTGGCGTCATGGTAACACTTCACTTTGGGGTCTTTGGATGGATGAATAACCTGTCGAAATACATATTAATCACTGATTTCCGGAACCATTGACAATACATTTCAATTGGAAAAAATCGTTGCCATGGGTGTGTATAAACGGCTAAAGAATTGATAGTGTAAATGTTAATCTGGTGTGAATCAATTGTATACCTGGCCAGCTGCGTTGAGTGCTTTCATACCATCCCGGAGGCCGGAATACTTCTTGGCAGCAACGGCACCAAGAATGGCAGCACCCAAGAGAACAGACTCACTTTCTCTCGGGAGGATTATAGAGCAACCTGTAAATCATAATTCAGACCTCAAACATGCGCATACATGCATGCATACACATACATACAGACAGAAAACTGATCATCTGCAAGCAGTACCACAAAAGACATTCATGCGGTCTACTTGTGGTGGGGCCCACCATGATGTGTTTCTCACATGCGAGCTGACCATCAGATGTGTCCCATATTTCGGCCTAGGGCCCAAAAATAAGCTTGATCCATAATTCAGGAGGGCCACACCATAGGGAAACAGTGAACAGGGCAACGTCCGTTCTTCCAGCTGTTTCCCTTGGTGTGGCCCATCTGATCATGAATGGGGCTGATTTTTGGGCCCTAGGCCTAAAATGGTGGGATGCATCTGATGGTCAAAGTCGATGTCGCATACACTACGATGGGCCCCATGAAATATAAAGGCTGGAGGTCCCATTACGAACTGTTTCCTATCGTGCTGCCTTCCTGAATCATGGATTGGGCAGCTTTTTGGGCCCCAGGCCTAAATTTGGGTGACGCATCTGATGGTTGGATCAAATGTGAGAAACACATGAAGGTGAGGCTCACCTGAAGCAGACCACATGGATGCCTTCATGCAGTACTGTTCAAAGGCGATCAGTTCTCCATACATGCATACATAAAGATGGAGATAAGAGTTATAGGAAGTAGAAAGAGATGGAGGTTACCAACAATATCAGCCTGCTCTTGAATATACAGCGGGTTTTTTGCAAGTCCACCACAAGCAAGAAGTGTGTCAATCTGCACAGATGTACAAAAGGAAATATGGAATCATGTAAAAGAAATTCCATCATTGTCATCATCATCATAGCCTTGTCCCAGATATTTGGAGCCTTCTTTATTAATCCTGGTTTCCCAATCATATTTGTAATGGGCAGGAACCCCTGTGATTGCCTTAGGGCCGAAAGTCGGGCAGGTTGGGTCAGGTTGGAGCTCAACCCTAGCCCAACCCAAGGTTCCTATACCTCAACCCTAACCCAACCTCGGGTTGCGAATTCTCAACCCAAGCCCAACCCAAGCGGGCTCAATCGGGTTGGTCGGGTGGATAGATGCTAATATTTTCGTCATTACATTAGTCAATTATATTTCAATACACATCTTATTTTTTGTACCTATGATTTTATTAATTATATATGTACTTATTTATCATAAAGAACTTCATTTTTTCTAAACAAACAAGCTAAAATATAGGACTACTCCATTAAAAGTCGTGTTGTATAGCACGCAATCTGTTTGGAAGAGAGAAATCTGGCATATCTTGTTAGCTTGAGTCATCAGAAATGGTGTGGACCAACGATACCCAACGGCACTAGAATTTCCTGTGCCTTCAACATAGACGATCTGCACTCAATTATAATTTATAACTTATAGATCGATCGGGTTCGGGTTGGGTCGGGCAACCCGAGACCTCAACCCAAGCCCGACCCAACTTTTATCGGGTTGGTGTTTATATATCCCAAGCTCGAGACCAAACCCAATACATCCTGCCCGAGCCCAACCGAATGTCGGGTCGGTCAGGTTAAACCCGCCCAACTTTCAGCCCTAGATTGCTTGGAGAAAGTTCTACTTTTTTTCTGTAATTTCGAGTTGTTTTTATCCTCTCCTTTGTATAGTTTTTGCACCATTTTGGTGCTTTGTTAATTAAATTCTTTGTTACCTTTCCAACCAAAAAAAAAAAAAAAGGTCCTTTCTCCCAGCTAAACATCAAAATTCTTCACCTCTATCTGCACATGGGAACAGCTGGCACATTGCTTGCAGGCAAAGTTTTCAATTATGTCTCAGATATTTGACAAAGAGGCATGCTCCAGTGGTACTGGTACCACTGGAACCTGGGGCCCTGTGACGTGGCCCACAGCACATGGAACATGTTGAGAGGGAACACCCACCATTGATTAGAGTGGGGGACCTATCGTGTGTACGTGTGCATGTTTGTATGTGCAATCCAGTCTATTTATGACTTAGGTGTGCCCCTGTTAAATTCAAGGGTGGGTTCCCTCCAAATTGTTTTTTCATGTTGTGGCCCCTTCCAGTTTTGGATCAGGATAAGTATTGGGTCTTAGGTGTTTTTTGACGCGACACATCTGTTGGATGGGGTTAATACATCACATGGGCCCCACAACTGGACGGTGCCACCATAAGGCCATGGTGGAACCGCTACCACTGGAGCATGCCTCTTTGACGAAACCCCCAGTATTAGAAAATTCACTTTAACCCAAAATATAAACCAGACTGTTGAAATTTAAGCATAAATTCATACTAATTTCGTAGATGAACTCGGTGCAACCAAGAGGAAGTAACTAGATGTGGACACAAAAAAGAAGACACTAAAATTATTACAAATATTTCATGCATATACAATCCAACTTTCCTAACTGGAAAATTTTACTAAAAAATGGATTTGTCAAGAATGTAGGATGATGTATAGATGCTCACCTTGTGCCCATGAGAGTTGCAATGCTCCACAATGTGGCGTGTTCCATAGGCAATGCCCTGTATTGTGGCGAGGTATAGAAGGGCCAGCTGTTTCTCACTTGTATCAAGTGTTAAACCAGACACCATCCCTTTTGATTTTGGGTCTGCAATGGGAGACCTGAGGCATCAGAAAACAGAATCACATGTTATGTTTCACAACCATAATATGAGAAAGGAGGATTATTGTTAGCCCATCATCAATTAGGGCCCACATTGTCAGAAGCTGTCAGCATTAAAGCGATTAGATGGACAAACTTATTTTCTTATTTTCTTTTTCCTTTTTTTTTTTTTGAAAGGTATTAGATGGACCTACACAAAACAAAGTTCTGAATATTGGTTTAGGAGGCATATTGGCCCAGCCCGAAAACATCACCACGGATTATCCATAATTAAAAGATCTGTGATTATATTACAAATGATAAATATTGTGGATGCATGCAACAAACACCAAACTATTATAAGTAGTTATCATACATGCATGTATGTAATCCCAACTGAATCCAATACCACAATTCTCATGGTCAAAGATCGGGAAAAATGATTTAAAGCATGAAAATTCAGGAATATATATATATATATATATATATATCAACCAAATAGGCCCTAATCGAACAAAAAGCAAATATGATTTGGAAGATTATGGCACACTACTACAAAAGGCAAATATGGAAAAAGAAAGTGTTGGTTTAACAAATTTTCTGATTTCCTCAAAACGGTCCACTTCATTTTGATTCCAAAAATTCATCCTCAAATCTTGTGTTTTTGATCTCCAAATAGGCATATAGATCTGAAAATATGTTTCTAAGTTTCCTCTAAGCTTGAGAACTTGAAAATGAAGAGAAGGGAGAAAAACAAGAGAGAGGTAACAAAATTCAAGAAAATGGATGTTGGTATGCATATAACCATGCAACTAATATGGGTGGGTGAATCGGCATCGGCATTGGAAAATACAGCCACAGATTCAATATGTGTATAGTGGCTGACACGATATGGATATTCAAAATCATGAGGCAAACAGGCCATCAATTCCTTTGGGGTGATGAGATGTGTTTCCCAATGAGGATGTGAATCAGTTGTGATTTATGAACCAACCACTAAAAAATAGGTACAAAACAAGCTCTAGAGAACCTAAAAATAGCTACAAGCAATTTTCTTGTGAAGTGGTTGCTCCATTCTCTACATATTAAACAAGTACTCACCTCTAGCTTAGAACCTACTTTAAGTAGACATTCATCTCTCCTGCCTGTTTCTAAAGAGTTTTTTTTTTTTTTTGGAAGGTGATGATTACTATCAACAGGTCAAGGCCAAAAGAATACAATTTACAGAAAGAGGGCAAAAAATAAAAATAAAAATAAAGATTGAAAAAAACCATATAAGCTAGCCTATTGCTTTAAAAGCTATCGCCCATTCCAAATACAAATGTTTTAGCCCTTTTGATTACATCCGCTGCCCGTCTACTCCTATTCTGAAAGCACTATTGTTTCTCTCCTCCCATTCCATCCAGATTCCTGCCAACAAGGATATCTTCCATATTTCCTTCCCTTTCCTCCCAATGCCACCCCATGCCAAGCCCAATTTTTTTTTCAAACATCCTAATATTCCCCAAGCAATACCGAATTCTTTGAAAAAAATTTCCCATATTTCTCTTGCAAAAGGACAATGCAGAAAAAGATGATCTACCGACTCTTCGTCAAGCATACATTAGTCAAAATCATCCGTCTCTTTCGAAGATTGTCTACCATTTCTAAAAAGATTAATCTCCGTCTATTAACAATATATGATTCCCCAAACACGGACAAGTCACACAACATGCATATATGCATGTAGGTATCTAGATAGAGACTTTTAGCTTTTATAAAAATAAAGGGTCTAACTAAAACTATTTTGTAGAAACTTGTCAACTTACCTTTTTTTCCCAAGTATTTGGTCGATTCAATTTGAGAAATTGGTCAATTCATCTTGTCAGTTTAGAGCCTTTAAACTTGGGTAAATAATAAAAAAGACAGGCTGTGTATAAAGGAAGCAAGTCCACAGAAATCATCCATTAGAAAGTAACGAAGTAATCCATTGCATGCATCATCTCATCCTCCAGATGTATCGACTTTTTACCTGTTTCCGTGGAAGTCGGGAAGGACATGTAAATCTTCAGTTAAGGCAGAAACAAAAGGAACTTTCGAGTCACGCGCCATTGATTCCAATATCCTATTCAGCAATTCATACAAGGAAATACCTGGCAGATTTTCAAATAGAAAAAGATGTAATCAAGCTGATGTGAGATGCATATCCTAACAATGAGCTCTGCTAAGCACACACGTGTGTGCAACAAGGCTCATGTACACACTATACATGTGCCAGCATGGCAAATATGCACGGCATCCCATTCATCAATCAGTTTAGTCTGACTTCTAAATGTTTTGCTAAAAATAAATCTGGTCCACTCAGCACGCAGTACCCAATATTAGAAACAGGCGGTTGGGTTAGAATCAGCCAAGTTTTTCAGAGCCATACATTTGTTTTGCAAACTGTTGCCCACCTGACCAGTTGATCAACCTGATTCCTGGGATAGGGCATCAATATAGTTGTTCATTCTGATGGATGGATTCAATCTTGGACCTATCATTCCATTCTGGGACATGTGCATGTACACAGTGTTATCGCACATGCATGAGCACTTAGTAAAGCTCCGTAAAAATAATCAAGATCAAGAAAATAACTTACGCTGAGAAGCAGCACGATTAGCAAGATGAGGAGAAGCGATATGGTTCTCAATAATATGATCCAGCAAGGCCCCAGTAGCACTTTGTCCACCCTCAGTGAGCCAGTATTCAGGCACCATGGCTGAATATAAGTAAGAAATAGCCCTATTATCAACAGTCAATAATTCCCAAATGCTGAATAGTTATACTGTCAGTACAATTAACCCCCCCAAAAAAAAGGACAACAAAGCCATGATGAAACTACAATTACAACCATGGTCGGCTGGTTGTTATATGCTCCTGCATGTCCCTAGAACAGTAGCTTGCATCTTCAAGTTACTATGAAAATGCCACTGAAAATGAAACCTGAGTTCCTACAACATTCTAGGGAAAATGTGTACTAGGTGATGGCAGGGAGCAAGCCATTGGATTTGTCGGCCATTAAACATACAAGTAAAAATCGGAGACTGCCCCAGTAAGAAGGGTACTTCAGTAAGGGTTGAAGGACCTAAAAGGACTTGAAGAGAGGCCCTGAGATTATTTTTTTTTTTCTTTTTATTTTTGAACATTGACAGTATCATTAATAAAAGGCCAAAGCCAAAATTTATAATTAAATAAAAAATTTAAAAGAAGAAGAAGAAACACCAATATACAGCACCGGGCCGCATTATGTTACATGACCGGGAAAAGATCAGAAACATTCAAAGCTACTGCCCACTTATAGCAAAACATTTAGCCCTATTGAACAACTTTGAAGCTTTCGCCTTGGAGTTTTTAAAACAGTGATCATTTCTTTCTAGCCACAAAGCCCAAATCCCCGCTAACATACTCAACAGCCAATTTTTTCTTCCAAACTTCCCGGTACCCCCACCATGCCATGACTAGAAGAAACTCTCGATAGAGCCTAGCAATACCCATGAAACCCCAAATAGGGTGAAGAAATTATCCCATACTTCCTTTGCGAAAGAGCTATGAATAAAGAGATGGTTCACAGATTCTGCGTCTTGAATACAAAGCAGACAAGCATTCGGAAAAGTCAGCTTCCTTTTGCATAGATTATCCAAAGTTACCACCTTGTTCCCCCCCATTAGTCAAGCAAACGCCTTGGGAAGATGGGGCCTTAGGAATTTTGTCAGAACAGGACGATGGCTATGCTGATTTACAATAATGACGAGATTAAGGAAACAATTGGAAGTACCAAAAAATGAAATGTGGGGGGAACATATGATGTTTACTTCATTTAACTTACCAAGATTTGGGTTGGTGTGGAAACCAAAACCCAAATAGGCAGATTGTTAGTTTGTGCTTGTCTGAAAACAACATTTTTTTTCCTTTTCATTTCATGCAGCACATGAAAAAATAAATAAATAAAATCATTTCACATCAATTCCCAAGGTACTTCCAAACACACACTAACATAATTATAGCCTTAATGTCAGCTAAATGCTGGTCAAGTGGTTATAATTACCTGACCAAAATGGTCCCCACACGCCTGGAATAAACACCTTGTTCCGTGAAATGGCCATATGGCAAGTAGACGTTCCGCATACTAAAACCATACGCTCGCATATTGCATCCTCTGAAACAAACAATGTTTATTCAAATGAGGGGGGTGAGCGGTTGGTTTTTTCCAATGTTTCTTCAAATGAGAAAACAAATTTCAGGTCAAAGTGCTTGAAATTATGAAAAAGATAGACCATACAGACCATTATCTTCAGCTTCTGATACAGGCATACTTTCCATTATCCCCACCCCGCCAGCATGGGCATCAATCAATGAAGTTCCAACGGGAGTTCCATCTAACAGACCTAGATCCTGAAAATTCAAAGACCCTTTAAGAATAATGTAATGAGAAAGCAGAAAGTCAGTTTCACAATTTAACATGACACCCTTAGAAGCCCAGTAAAAAGGGGCTTTTTTTTGGGGGAAGTAAAAACATTTTCTTGTGTTAATGGACCTCAAGGGTTTGTCTTGTGTTAATGGACCTCAAGGGAGCGCCACTTGAAATCAATGTGAATTCTTCACTACTAAGTTTCTTGCCTTCGCAGCAGTGGGTGTCAGACCAGAACCCAAGGGATGGCCAGGAAATGCAACACTTCGTCCTGTTGGCATCAATTATAGCAATGTCATTGACTGATGCTGAGAAGGAAAGATATTGGATATTTAAAAGCAGTCTTTTGTGATGGTTATAGGCCTATAGCAATATCACTCATTAAACACTGATGAAACGGAAAAATAATGACTATTTAAAAACAGTCATTCGTGATAGTTAAAGCAAAGTCATACATTAACTGCTGCTGAAATGGAAATAATATGTGAATACTTGAAAGCAGGCTAGCATGACAGTTACAGCAAAGTCATCCATTAACTGCTACCAGAGAGGAAACGGGTTGAATATACAGTCTTATGTGATTGGTATAAAGGGAACCAATATATGGGACATGACTTTTTTTCTTTTACTTTCTTCTATTTTTTGAATGATATGGAACATGACCATAAACGAATTGATGAGATCTAAATAATTACTCGGGAAATCTTTAGAGCTGACTTAGCAGAATTACATTTCAAGAGTATTTACAAGCCTCCCATCAATTAACTGGAATTTTCATCAAAATAATGAAAAGTTAATTAATGAAAGAGGAATGATATACATCAAAGCAAAGGGAACAAATGCCCGACATAAAGAAGTGAAGAACAGATTGGAAGGGAATACTTCTTTGATATGTTGCTCCAACATCACCATGGCTTCTTGGTATGTTCTGTGTACCCAAAACCATAAGCATTTCAGGAAAGATGTAGTGGTTCTACATCTGCAGATGAAGTGTCAATTGATTGCCATGTGGTGTTTTGTATTCAAGATTGCATAGAAAAAGATTAAATTTCAATGCTATTAAACAAACATAACGAAATGAGTCTACTAACATTGCTTTACACGATAAAAATAACCATAGTGCACCGAAAATGAATGCATGTGATGCAGCATACCAATTTTAGCATGATTTCCTTCAAAAAGGTCTCCCAATCCAATTTCCTCCCAGAAGACATCATCCCATCCACAAGCTTCCATATCTCGGGAATCTTTCTCATTATCTTTCTGCATGTGTGCATGGCCTAGATAAGTCCATTTGCAAACTGTTGTGCATAGACTCCGCGTATCATCTCCTGTTGCCCTAGGAAGGTGAAAGGAAACCAGGATAAATCTATTAGATACGAACCAGCTGGACAAACGCATCAACTGACTCCTCAGTGAGAAAAGATCTAATATAAATGACCAAATGCTTCTCACAATCAGTGCACATTCAACACGAAGAAGGCAAAAACTATTGGCAGGGGAAAATGTTTGAAGCTTAGCTACAGTGCACTACCTGTATGCCAGCCAGTCACTCAAATCCATCCACCTAAAGGCCATGGACCAAGATTCTTGCAGATTTTCTTTCACCCATAAAAGCTGCAAAATATATTGTGAAGCTGTATTAATCATATATCTTTTTATTATTGTTGTTGTTGTATTTAAGCACATATAATCAAATCATGAAAAGCAAGCAGCCTCAAAGACATGAATATGGACAAAATTCAAAACGTCATAGTGCATCGTTGTCGTTGTTGCCATCATCACCATCACCACCGCCGCCACCATTATCATCATCATGGCTTTGTCCCAGCTACAGGGGTCAGCTTTCATGATTTGGTCAGCAAAAGTTTCATGACTGGCTACCTTTCAAAAAAAAAAAATTTCACGGCTGGCTCCCCACCTGACAGGGATCATTATAAGTATCTTATGGGTTATATATGAAGGGATCCTAAAAGGGATGACCATACTGTTGTCCTATACAGGATCTGGTGATCAAGTTTTACTCTGGTGAGTAAGGCTCACTAATATGGCTCTCGGTGGGACAGATACATGCAAAGTCAAGCAAAATGAAAATTTTGAATGGCCTGCATAGCAGGTTGGGTCAGGCCGACCAGTTCGAAATCCAGGTCTGAACCAATCCATGCAGATCCAGTTGACAACCCTAGTCAGTTAGCTTAGGTGACTGAAATTCCCACTAACAATGGTGGTTCCACACCAAAGCCAAGATAGGGAGGATGGGTTACCAAGGAAACTTTGTTACACGAGGCTTCTGGTGCATTGAAGGCAATTATGGGAGAAATGTCATATGGAATTGGTATGGCAAGCGTAACAGATCTTGGGAAGACCTGAGGTGCAGAGTTTCAACCTTGTGTGAAACTTTTAGCAGTTTATACAGCGTCACTCTAGATTGAGAGAAGATGGTATCTCAGTATATAAGTTGACAAGAGGAAGGACAGTCATGATCACCACAAGCAAGCAGGAATTTATCAGAAGAGGAAATGGCAGACTTTGTTAGCAGCCCTCAAGATGCTTCAAGCATGCACTCTTAAGCCCGGAGCAGGGTGATAAGTGGCATTGAAATGCTGACAAAAGCAGCTAATTCACAATTAAATCCTTGAATTGTATGTTGAAACAAGGAGGTAGGAAATGCACGCTTAACCTATGGCTCATGTTTGACCGTTGACGATTCTGAGGGCTGCCAAAAACAGTTACATTTTGGATGGTTACAAATGAAAAGAAAATACTTACCGTGGACTAGCTAAAAAAAAGAAAGATGATAGTTACCACAGTGTTCCATAATGGTAACAGTGGCCGTAACGGCCATTGCCGTTATTTTTCAGATACAGGCCGTTACGGGAAAAAAATAATAATAATAATAACTGTTTCTAGACTGTATGGGACGATTGTGGCTCTTTTTTTTCTTTTTTTTTCTTTTTTTTTTTTTGTAACAGCCGTTATGGCCATTTCGGCCCCGTGATGCATAACGGTTATGACCATTACCGTTACATAACGGCCGTTATGTAACATTACAATTTTTTGTCTATTGTGTGTAAAAGTGGAGAACTCAATTAATTAATCTCCCTATCAACTATGAGTTTGCTTCCTAATTATGGAAGAAGGTTCTCAATCTCTTCGGGTTGACATGGGTAATGCTGACGTCGGTAGTGTCCCTTCTGCTACCAAGGAGAGGAATAGAGCTAGGAAATAGAGGGTTTGTTCTATGGAAGTTGGCGGAATTGGCAATATATTGGGAGCTTTGGAAAGAACAAAATGACAAAAACTTTAACATATAACAGTAAAAGCAGATATGGTTTTCCATAAAATCAGGGGGTACATCATCTAATGGTCATTGGGGGTTCCCCTCTTTAAAGGATGTAAAATGGAAGAAATGGAATGTCCAAAAATGGGGGTTCTCTATTATAAAGGTCTGTGGGAGGTGCTCTTGCCCCCGTCTCTTATATCTCTTTGTTTGTGTTTTGATTTAAAATTGCCTATCATTGAAGGAAAAATTGATTAAAAGAGTGCGAGTGAGAGAGAGAGAGAGAGAGAGAGAGAGAGAGAGAGAGAGAGAGACCTAAGTTTAGAAGACTCATAAAGTTCCTCAAAATCTTTACTAAATTTTTTTGAGAGGTAACATGAAATTTATTAGAAAACCTTCCTAAAGGCAAGGGAAAGAATCCAACTTGAAAACTACACAAAAAAGGAGGATCCTTTTACCAGTAAAGACTCCAAAGAATCAAGCTAGAACCTGTTGGGAACCGCGAAAACACCCAGAGACAAATCAAGCAAAGTATACACAATCGCACAACCAAGTCCAAACAAGAACAATCTGAATTTTACGTAGAAAAACCCTTTCGAGAAAAAACCACAGCACAAAACAACGAGTAATGCACTATGAAAGCAGAAATTACAAAAGATAGGATCTTACCGATTCAAATAAGCCTCAAATCTACTTCATAAGCCCTAGCTATGCCCTTGAACCCTTAGGAATGATTTAGAAAGCCCTAAAACACCTCTCTCTCTCTCTCTCTCTCTCTCTCTCTCTCTCTCTCCCAAATCCCGATTCCACTTGATATATATATATATATATATATATATATATATATATATATATATATATATATATATATATATATATATATATATATATATATAGTGTTACAACCAAAATAGGAAACAACTTACGCACTTGCGCAATTCAACACGCATCTTCGATGGGACCTTCGATGGCATCAACCACCCATTGAGGATCTGTCGTTTGATGCCATTGAGTAGCAACAATAAAACGTTCCAACAACCAACATGGAATTTCCCAGATTTTCTCGATGGGATCGAGCATCTGTCGATGGCATCGAGTGGTCTGTCGATGGCATCGACAGACCCTTATTACTGACATATTTAAGACATCAACAACAGAACCACACAAAGGATCCTTTATCTCTTAAAAGTCTCTATGCACAATCCAACACATATGACCCCCTAGGTGGGCCGTGGGATTCACAAGTTGGCTTTTGGAGCCCACATCTTCAACAACATGATAATTCCAGTTTGCAACTAAAATTGCCCCTCCATGACCACACTTGCTCATCCTTCTAGGCAATAGGCATGCATGTAACAATTGGGCTGGGAGCCGAGAATTGGTGGGACAGTGCTAGGCTGCTAGCATGGGAGTGATGTCAACGTGAGCCTCTGTCATGGCCAATTCCAAGAGCCAAGGTAAAAGATGAAGATGGATGTTTAGTGGACAGCTGATTGCAACACTTACGCCAATCTAACATCTAAAAGTCAACTCCAAATTGCAGGAAGAGAGGCTAAGACAATGCCAAGTTTGCAAAACAATCTCTATCATGTCAGCAACAGCATGGGATCGGTAATTTAGAGAAAAGATCAGACAGGCTTTTATAAGTACCTTTGGGGGTTGCATTTCAGGAGAGAGAGCCCCACCACAATATTGCAGTACTGGTGAGTTGCAGGCATTGATCCGTTCTGCCTGATTTACAGCTCTATGATCCATCCACACTATAATATTTCTCCTAGCATCACCACTCCAAGAAACAGTAACGGGAGAGCCATCGGCATCAACAGCAACTGCAAACAGAAACCAACTTTCACAGCTAATATTAACATTGTGATTGCCTGAGAATAATTAGAGAGGCATTGGCTAGTCCTAATGAATCAAGAAGTTGAATGGCATCCTACTTTGTCCATTCAATATAAGAGGGCTCCCAACCATTTTATGGATCCCACCACAAATGGGTATACCCCAAAGTTCTTCAAAACAGGAAGATCCTAACCCTTCAACATTTGGCCTAGAAATAATAAGTGAAACAATACAGCAACAGTTCCAGAAAAAGGCCAAATATTAACTGTCTATGAACTTCCCCTGGAAGATTTTTGGGGCATCCTCCATTCACACTGGAATCCATCATATCAACAGTCTGGATCACTGGATCATTAAGGCCACCTGTGTGGAATATGTGCATCAGCACACCAGTCACCTCCTGATGCATCAGGACCCAATAGTTACTCACACTTAGAAATCAACAATTCATATCAAATAGTAGAGCATTCGTTCACGAACCGAGAGAACAGGTAGCTGCAAATCCCAAACCAATTACTTCTTCACTTGCAACATTTGCTAGAGAGCATGCTGCTTTGACAGCTGCACAGATTGCATGCCAGATATCTGTTGAAGATTGCTGATTTGGAAAGGAAAAATCATCACTTTCAATTTAGTTTGCATCTTTGAATTTTCCAGAAGAGAGTAAAACATTCAACCAATGACAGCATTCCAGTTCATACTTTAGATGATTTCTCAGAAGACTTGTACAGTATGTTCAAAAACAATTATTAGGAACATAGGAATTAGATTCTTTGTTACCTCAATACAATCACCATCCTTCCATATCTGTATGGGGCTACTGGCAGATCCTAGAAGTCTCCCTTGCTCATCAAAGAGTCCTGCATCAAGCAACCTTATACATGTAAGAGGTTCAAGTGGTAGGTTTAATGAAATCCAATACCTGCATAACACATTGTATTAACATTGTGAAACTAAATTACACAGGAATATGACAGTTTAGCTGCCAGATTTCATGAATCAAAGACTTGGATAGAAAAACATGGCTTATATTTTAAGCATTTACATTGACCAGACTAAGCTCAATTACCTGCCAATCTGGCTCAATTACCCGCCAATCTGACATAGACAGGGCTGCAAGCATGTGCTCTTCCCTCCAGAAAAGAAGAGAGCTTGAAGAGAATTGTCACAAGATGGCAGAGCCCCCGGACAGAGATGATGGTCAAGAAAGTCAGAGCACAGTGTGTGATCGTGTAATCTGGTTCACACACGTCGCGTTTGGGTGACGAGCTGGTGGCAGCAGGCTGCCAAATGCAATCTTAAGAAGAACAGGTCCCACCTATTCTTATCTTGATGGAGATTTGGAGCTTTGTTAAGCGCACATGTAGGTCTAATAAAGCTCATGTTCACACCACGCACGTGCTAGCATGGCACGATAGGTCCAAGATCCGACCCATTCATTAGGTTGGTCCGACCTACATGTTTCCCAATAATAAATATGGTCCACTACGGGTGTGCGCCCCGATATTGGAACAAGTGAATGGGCTAGAAAACTTCAGCCAAGTTTTTCAAAGCCATACACTTGTTTTGCAAACTGACCAACCTGACCAGTAAATCAACTTGATTATTGGGCTAGGGCATCAAAATAGTGGTTTCTTTCTGATGGATGGATTGGATCTTGGACCTATTGTGTCATGCTAGCAAACATGTAGCATGTACATGAGCTCTATTGCACACTTGTGTGGGCTTAGCAATGCCCAGGAATTTGGCCCAAAAAAGCAGGAAAAAATTAATCAGTATAAGGAGGTAACCATTCTATGAGTCGCCCCAAACACCGAGGACGGTTTACTTGGTGTAACTGTTCCACTAAAATCATTGTTATATACAAACAGGCCCTTATTTGTGGGAATGATGAAAAGACATTGCCAGTGGGGATTAGAAATTATAGAAATTCTCCCACGCATCCCTTATCTTCAGGGGAGACCTTTAGCTTGAAAACCCACCCCACTTCACTGACAAGAGATCAAAGAAGGAAGCAGTAGAGATTCAGATTAACACCATCGCCTCTTCACTAGAATCCACAAAACGGTATGCAGACCCAAAAGCAACATGTGTATTTTCATGAGACGCATGCATGCTTCTTTCAGTCCCTGGAGTCCTGGACTTGCAGAGAGGATCATCAAATCTACAAAGGTTTGAGAAGATGTTGGTTGAAACTTGAGAGATAGGCTCAGTGTATAAACACTTCTAGGCTGTTCTCACATATTGTTCCAAAAGAAGAAAGTACCCATGTCAGAAATGTAGCAGATTCTGATGCTCCCCAGATTTGGGTGTGACACTTCTAGGTTCGTATTTTATTTCTCAGAATTGCACATTGCACATATTTACATTTGCCAGACGTTTTGAGTTCTATCCTTCTCAGTAGAAGGCATTTGTATGGAAAATATAACACGGCATTCATAGAATCCGTTAAATTTCCCACTATATGACAATTTATATCCAGCTACATGGTCCTATTATTTGCTAAAGTCCAGTCTAAATCAACTTGGGCGGCTTGATGGGTGCAACAATCTTTGCCCCATGTCGGATTCAAGTATTCATACCCATAGCTATATGATATGGTTTCTAGGATTAGGACCCACTTAAGGTGTCTAATTATTTTTCTTTTTCGAAAGAAAGATCAATGGGCAGTGTGTGTTATATTATTGCCGTTATAAACTGCATAAGTCTGACAAATTGATGTTATTTGATTAGATCAGGATCAAAGAAAATCATCATAATCCACATCAGTGACACTTCATGAATCTAGTGCACTACAGCCCCCTTTAACAATAAATCTAAACAACAAGGGTACAGATTGTTCAATCAAGCACATTGGTTGCCCCAACAAAACGTACATGGAAAGACAACCTTTTGGTGATCCAAACCATTCATATGGTGGACCCATTCGAAAGGAGATAACCTAAAAGTCACCCACATCTGGTGATCACAACTATCTGACGTAACTGCTATAAAATGTGGACAACTGGTGATAATTGTCAATTCCCAAGCCAAGTATCAAATGGCAGGAAAAATCATCTGATGGTCGAGATGCGAGGGTGCAGCACATCCCATTATGGGGCCCACCAAATATAAAAATTAGACCACCGAAAGGTGTGCCTGCCTGTCCCATTGCTGGGTTGGAAAAGAGAAAACAGTTTGCTTTGATCACAAACTGACCCAATCAGCATGAATCTACAAGAATGAACCCAAAACAAATCCTAACAATTGTTACAGGAAAAAATGTCAAATTCATCCAAACACGACATAATTCAAAGACTGAAGGATTGTTTTTTCTTCTTCTCAAAATTCTAAGGAGGTTGATTCCCTTGAACACTATCAAACGCAACAGCTTCGTATCTTCATCTAACATTATTTTTATAAGCACACCTTTCAAAAAGAAATTTTTATAAGCACATTGTCTAGAAGTATCTCATGATAAAACCACAGAATCAAACACCCAAATAAACCAATTAAAAAATCAAGCATTGCATTTATAACATAAAATTTCATATCATAAATCCCAACTAAAAAGCCAAGTTAAATACCAAAAAAGTTTTTTTTTTTAATGCACAGAGTGAATTCAAACACCTCCAAGAAGCAAAAACTATACTATCTCAGCTCCCAAAATAAAAATAATGGCAGTATGAAGTCAAAAGGGTGGGTGTATATCTCATAATAAAACATCAATTTTTATAAGCACATCATCTAACAATATCTTACAATAAAACCACAAAATCAAACACCCAAAAAAACCAATAAAATAAAAATCAAACAGTGCATTTATAACATACAATTACATATCATAAATCCCAACTAATAAACCGTTTCAAACATCAAAATTAAAAAATAAAATAAAATAGAGACAGTGACTTCAAACACATGCAAGAAACAAAAAAGTGTACTATCACAATTCCAAAATAAAAAGAATTGGAGAATGTAAATCAAAAGGCTGGGCTTATATATCAATAAAGATAATGCAAAGATTCCAAAAAGTAAGAATAAAAAATAAAATAAAATAACAATAAGGGTGTGTTTGATTGCACCAAATATCATGATATTTCATGATTAATCAGTCTAATTTCATGATATTTGGTACAAAATATCATAATATTTGATGCAACCAAACGCACCACAAACGAAGAAAGCGATTCCTATAGCAGAAGTGTAAATAAATAAATAAATAAAAAGCAAATGACGAGATTGTAATCACAGATAAAGAGAAATTGAAGATAAGTAGACGATAAAATGACGAGTTGCTTTTTTTAAAAAAATGAAAATATTGCGACCTGCCCGAGCGCTGCCTGTACCGACGTCTACACCGAGGAAGGCCGTACGGGCAGGGGATGCGGTCATCTCGAATGAGGCGGAGGAGCTGCGGAAAGATGCTCGAGCGAGCAGCGGCGTCGTTTCTCCGAAGGCAGATGGCCACGATCTTGCGGCTGACATTTCTTCTCTGTCTCCCAATCTTCTTCTTTTGTGTTTTTTTTTTTTTTTGGTTAGAGATTTGATTTGGGGTATTAATTGCAATTAATGTTTGGATTAGTGATAATGAGAGATGTGTTTTGCGCGCTGCGGATATGAGATAGGAGTTCGGTTTGCCTCTGTCGTGACTCAATTCTAGCGTACGTCGCCAACACTGGGGCCCACTTGATTTCTGTTCCGATGATCGGAACCGTTCATGTTGTGAAAATCATTGTATAAAAACTATATATAATAAGGAAATGAAGTTGTGGGCGACTTTCAAAACCACTTTTTTATGAAATTAGAGCAATGTAAAGATAATTTTGAATGGGTACGATTCAACTATAAAAATCGAAGGTTAGGATCATTAATACGTAAAAATAGATTGTTTATGGTGGTGAGAGAAACATGGACGTGTAGGACTATCTCAGTACGTGGGTCCCGGTGGGTGGCGACATACCCTGGATCCTGTGTCGCGATAGAGGCAAAACGAGGACGGAGCAAGGAGGAATGAACGGGAGGTGTAGCCAGGGAGAACGGATTGGCTACTCCCCCTGCCACCAGCCCGGTGGCTGATGGTCGGTGCTGTGTGGGCTCTACCATGATGTATTTGTTTCATCCATGCTGTTCATCCATTTTTAAAGATCATTTCATGTTTTGATCACAAAAATGACAGATATAAATCTCAGGTGGACCACAACACAGGAAAAGGAAAACAAGAGTGATTGGATATCCACCATTAAAATCATCCTAAGGCCCACTGTACTGTTTATTTGACATCAAATCGGTTGATTAGGTCATACAGACATAGATGAAGGGAACTAACAAATACCAGCTTGATCCAAAACTTTTATGGCCCCAAAAAATCTTTTACCAGTCTGTGTTCAATCAACACTCTTTCCTGTAATGTCGTCCACTTGAGATTTTTATATATCTTATTTTTTGTCTCGTACCATAAAATGATCTAAAAACATAGATGGACGGCATGGATGAAACACATACATCATGATGGGCCCATAGATCACTGACCATCAGCCATTGGGTGGTGGCAGGGGGAGTAGCCAATCCGTTTTCGCTTGGAGCATGCTATGGCCTGATGTTTCTTTGGGTGGTGGTCATCAGGTAGGGACACGTGTAAATTGGATCTGAACCGTGGGATATTGCACAGGTGTGCAAGATTGTACCCATCTCACCGCAACAAGAAGCGTATGGGATCTGACCGTTCATTCTACCAGTCCATGGATGATAGGCTATCCTTACCGCATGATCGAAGCAAAGATCTGCAAGATTTTTAGGGCATGGCCCATCCTTGGATTAATCCGGATCTAGAGTAGAGTAGCTAGGAAAGTTTTTTTTTTTTTTTCTTTTTATGTTAGAATGATATTTTATTCTGTTGAGATTTTTATGGCAAATTTTCTGGGAAATTCTATTCGACGGAACAACGACTACATCTTGCATGTGCTATTTCATTAATTTATTAGCTCTTTCCTCTAAAATGTAGTAGAAGTAAGGATTTAACGCCATGATCTTTTGTAACCATACCGTCCATCCATTCGGAGAGACAATTTTAAGGCATGAGCCAAAGAATAAGTAAGATTCAAAGCTCTGGTAGACTCCACCACAGAAAACAGTGAGACGGTGAAGCCCACCATTAAAAACTCCTATGCGCCAACCTTAATAAGGTTTCAACGGTGGTGAATGGATAGTGTGGAAACAACACATATATCATGGTGGGGCCCACAGAACTTGGTAATGTCACTTCAGTAGTGAGCATCTCTGGAATTTCACCGTCTATGGGCACTCCAACCCTTGACTGAGTGTTGAAACTCATGAGAGTCTGCCACCCGAGCAAGAGCAAAGACCCAAGTAAAACCATGCTTATGGCAATTTAATTAGACCACGTTGTCACAAACTTGATTTAATGCAGCAGTGCTGACAAGGTCAGTAATGAAATGAACCCAGGAAAGCAGAATTTTTCTGCTTATGATAATTAAAGGACCCAGATTCATCTAACAAATACACTCTACTGTGGTGATCATCCAAACAACTTGTCATATAATTGGATGGGTTATAAATGAATTTATATGTATTAAAGGGTATACATTATTTTTTATGGTATGACTCTTATTTATTAATTAAATTGGTTTAGATTCAACTAATCCTGGTTAGATCAAATGAACCAAAATGTCATTGACAACCATGCCACACATAGTCTAGATAAAGTTCAAAAATAAGAGTTTGATATGTGCACATATAAAAGTTTCAAGGAGTCATGTGGCACCATGGATCCGTGGGCACATGGCCCGTTGATGATATCTCAAAACTATTAGATTATCGATTTCATCATCATAATTACTTTAATACAACAATTTGCGCTATCCAAACATTGTCCATGTAAATCAACGGTTAAAAATCGATGTTAGTCACTCTGACGTGATCTTGGGCTTATGGCCCATATAATACTTCCAATTCATCATTTTGAAGTAAAATTCATGTAGGAAACGAGAATTTTGTCAATTTTCAGTCTGGTCCAGCTTATGCCCGGGCCCAGACAAATCTTTTATGATTGGGCTTGGGCCTGCTGTTCTAACCCCATGGCAAGCATAGGCCCAGCTGTGGCCTTGGATCTTGACTATCAATCTGGGTCGAGCCTAGCATGGCCCATGCCAAACCCAGCCCATTGCCACCTTAAGGACCCAATATGGATGGAAAATGCACCAAAAATATCCGCCATGGGTTGATCTTAGCCTTTGCTCTTGCTGCCTGAGCGTAGACGGCTAGGAAGATAATGCAGTTAAAGGTGTGCCCTTGAGCCATCTGATACTAGGTCAAAGCATGCTCATGATGGTCTCCACTTGATGAATGGCCTGAATCTTTCACACGTGTGACACTTTGTCATACTTGCGTGTGTTATAGGAGGTAGGAATAACTCTGGATCAGGACGGTCCATATACCAAGCACTTTCGTTGTGCCAACTAGGGGTGCACACAGTTCGGTTTGGTCTGGTTCCGGGGTGAAACCGGAATCGAACTGATCCTTACAGTTCTAGGATTTTTGGAACCGGAACCAGACCGTTAGCACCCTAAAACCAAACCGGAACCGGACCATGAAAACTGGTTCAGTTCTGGATCAGTTCAATGGTTCTGGGCTTTTTATAATCCAGCCCAATTGCATGTTCTATTTTATAATTTAGCCAATGTCCACTCACGTTGTGATCCATTTAATGAATGGTTTAGATATTGTATATTGTGTGAAAAAAATATTTTTATAAAAACAATCAAAAGGTGCATTATAAACCATAAATTATGAGTCAAATATACAACTAAAATATATTATAAATTCACAATTCTAGGTTTGGTTCCTCGGATCGGATCCACAATTTAGATCACGATTCAGTTCGGTTCTACATACCCCCAAGCCAGAACTAAACCGAACTAAACGGTTCTTTAATTTTTGGAACCGAAACCGAAACCGATGCACTCTAGAACCGGGTTCAAACCGGTCTGTTTGGTCGGTTCCAGTCCGGTTCCACGGTTCTACCGGTTCGATGTGCACTCCTAGTGCCAACTCCATGCATCTTGCATGTGATGACGACCATTTGCACCTCATTTGATGTCAAATTACCATAATATCCCTACACAAATGCCCATGATTTGGTGATCGAAACCATTGATCTGGTGGGCCACACTATGGATGGAAGATGCCGTGAAATTTTGATCTACTGAAGGGTCAGTACCTTAAAAATGTACACTTGATTGAGAAAAAAAAAAATGGCCAAAAGATCGAATAGCCAGAAGCCTAAAACATTATAAGTCCTCTATCCATAATAGGGTCCGTCAGATCAACGGCTGCGTCGCTGAAGGATGCTTAGCCCCTCATCCTATGGGGCGCGGATTGGCTACTGACAGGTTGAGTAGCGAGACTGCTACTGAAGTGACGTCACCAAGTTCTGTGGGCCCTACCATGATGTATGTTTTGTATCCATGCCGTCCATCCATCTGGAGAGATCATTTTAGGGTAAGATGTAAAGAATGAGTGACATCCAAACCTCCAGTGGACCCCACCACAGAAAACAGTGGGGAGAGTGACACCACCGTTAAAAACTTCTAAAGGCCACAAAAGTTTTCGATCAAGCTGATATTTGTGTTTTCCCTTCTTTAATGTCTTTTTTAACTTTTGAATAGGTTGGATTGCCGAAAAACATCATGGTGGGCCTTAGGTAGGTTTCAACGGTTGGCATCAATTTTCCCGCTGTTTTCTGTGGTGGGGTCCAATAAAGTTTTGGATCTGCCTCGTTCTCTCGTTCATGCATTAAAATAATATCTCCAAATGAATGGACGTTGTAGATACAACACATACAACATAGTGGGGTCCACAGAACTTGGTGACGTCACTTCAGTAGCGAGTCTCGCTACTCAACCTGTCAGTATCTAATCCGCGAGGGTACCTAATTTATCCTAAATTTAAGGTAAGAGGTGGTCCATCTCAGGTGGGCCCCACTGTCATGCACTTTCAAAATCCACTCCCACCGTTAGATGAGTGACTTAATTTTAGGCTTCGTGCAGGAAAACCAACCACAACCGTAGATTCAGTTTGACCATAAGATTAGAAAGATATATGAGATGACATTTACCATCCAAACTGTTTTTCTTGGTGTGGCCCACTTGAAACACGAATAGGTCTGATTTTTGGACCCTTAATATTAATTTTAGTATGTCATGTAATGGTTAGAGTGGATTTCATGCAATCATCACGGCGGTCCCTGAAAATATTAAGAGTGGAAGTATTTTAAGGGTCGGCCTCCCTCTCTCAAACTATTCCCTTCAAAGAATAACAAACCAAGCCGATTTTTGGTACTACAATTAAAATGCAGGGACTGACCTGGTGAGTGAGGTCCATTTAACTTAAATATCATGGTGAGGCCCGTTTCATCCAGCCACACCATTAGGGCCGTAGGTGGGTTAGCAGACCCTATGAGATACCCAAACTCGACCCATTTATATCCAACTCAAACCCGACCTGTTTTTTATAAATGGTACGGGTTTGGGTCCAAGATCAGACCTAGTTGCTAAGATGGTCTGAATTTGGTTTCTTTTATATTGAGTTTGACCCGACTAGGCTCGAACCCATTTAGTAAATGGGCAGGTCTGATCTATATTGCAAGGGACTCAACCAAACTTGGACCCATCCAAACCTTATCTTAAACCTGGCAAAGATGCTTGCACACCTTGACAAGTAACACGAGAAAATGAGAAATTCACATCATGCCAAAAGTGGAGCAATTGACTAAGTAAAGATAATAATCTCTATCATTCTGATTTTTACCTATGCCATTATTTGCATTTTTGTTATTACGAGAAGTTGTTAAATTTAATTTTTATTATTATTAGATATTGATTGATTTTGATATAAAATTAAGGTGACCCAAATCAATTTATAAGTCTCTATATTTCTTAATCAGACATATTAAATCCGACTCATTTATAAATGGGTTTGGATGGATCTTCCTCTACTAGACCCATATTCATTTACAAATGGATCTTATGGGGTTGATTCAAACTGGACTTAAATGCGCTCATTTTGTAAAAGAGTCTGAGTCTAAAAATGGACTCAGGCTCATTTAGTAAATGAATAAATTTGTTTTGGCTAAACCCACCCCAAACCCAACCATTTACAGCCCTAGTGACCACACACACACACACACACACACACAGAGAATGTGATAGATACATACATTATATATATATATATTAGAGAAGGGGATTGAAGTTCTTTCCTTTGTCCCTTTCCTCCTATTACGACGCAATTAGAGCTCATGCAGGTGCAATATACTTAAGGAGTGTTTGGTAGTAAGTTATTCTACTTACTAAGCTGAAGTGATTACTTTTAAGAAAAAAAGTTACTTATAATTAATCTTAAACCAAACTTGCTTATTCCAAAAAAAAATATTTTTTGTTTTACACACACACACGCACCCACCCACCCTCACACACCCACATGCACTCACACCCCCCACACACTCTTGCGGGCACACTCGCATCACAAGGATGCTCAAACTTGTGACTTTGCATTGAAACTCCAGAGAATCTACCACCGAGGCGCAGCGACTCCAAAGAATCTAAGAGTAACTTATTTCGTGGTATCCAAACAAGCCCTTAGAGAGAAAAGGGACAAGAAGGAGAGATGGAAGAAAAGGGTGAGGCTACACGAGCACATTTATAATCTAAGAGACAGAGAGAAGTGTTCAATAGTGGGTGACCTATCCCAACCTTTTTTCAAATATGTTGCCCACTAAAGCTTTAAATTTCTATCATTTTTTAACTAATATTTTAACATGAATGTTACACATTCATCACAATGAGCCCCATTGAGCCCTTATGGCACAACTCCTAGCATTATCTTTTATGCTAACTATGTTGAAGAGTTAAAAGGAGATTGCAGATTCCTACTAGGGTTAAAATTGGTCAAATGCTGCTCATGTTACATATTTTATGAGATCTTCACACGGTTAAAAGAGGTAGGCACAAACAAAGTGGGTGTTATACCGGATTTACAAATGGTTGACAAGATAAGGTTGTTATCTCTTTACGAGATTTGATTTGATGACAGATGATGACAACTGCACCAAAAGCCTCTGAATGGTGCCCACGTGGCTATGCCTTTTTTGCACGAAGATTTGCTAAACTTAAAATGCTTTTAATGCAAGTAGACAACATGGTGTGGATTTCATGCAAAAACTCTTAAAATTTAAGTTTGAAAAAATAGAAGCGAGTAGAGGAAAAGGATGAAGCTACATAAACGCGCATTTATATGCCTAAAGATAAAGAGAAAAGGGTTCAGTAGTGGACAACCCATCCTAACCTTTTTCAAATCTGTGGCTCACTCAAGTTTTAGATTTCTATCATTTTTTAGCTAACATCCTAACATGAGTCTACTCAACAAATGTATGTAATAAATGTAATACGTTCATCACAATGGGGGATAGAGCCTTGGCGGCACAACTCCTAACACTATTTTTTATGTGAACTACACTGAAAAAGTGAATAAGTGATTGCAAGTTACTTCTAAGGAGCTGAAAGGAGAAAAATGCCCTCAGGTTGAAAGATTACAATATGAGATCTTCACACGGTTATAAGAGATAGGCACAAACAAGGTCGGCGTTACGCCGAATTTACTCATGGTTGAAAAGATGAGGTTGTTATCTCTTTACAAGATTTGCCTCGACGACAGCTGCACCAAAAGCCTATAAATGGCACCTATACGTGGTTAATACCTTTTCTGCGTGAAGATTTGCTAAACTTACAATGCTTTTAATGTGAGTAAACAACATGGAGTGCAGGAGGCGGGTGGGCTCTCCGATGCAAGAATTTCATGCAAAAACTTGAAATTTAAATTTCTCTATTCCACAATCAGAGCTAACAAGAAACTTAAAAATAATACTGAGTCGAAGTCTCTGTTAGTGACTGATAGAAAATTTCCCTATCATGCTTCATTCGGTGTTGATCCAGACCATTAAGCCAATGTCACCATCATCAATGGACCCAAAAAAAAATTTCCCCATCATGAAAACGCTAGCCTTTTTTTGTTCTTGGCATGCACATTATATATATATATATATATATATATATATATATATATATATATATATATAAACTCCCAAACATGAAAACGCTTTTTTTCTTGGCATGCACGTACTTGGTTCAGAAGCGATACACCAACAATCCATATTCAAGGGAGAAGGGCAAAAGATTGGACAGCTAAGATCTTCCAAGTTTGAAGATTTTGGCATCATACCAATGGCTCGGATAAGCCCAACTTCAGCCCCCACACATGCAAAGTTCCCCATTAAGTCATTAAGGGAGAACTCAGGACCCCAATAATAATAACAGTGGCTTCTTAACAATAAATGCTATAAAATCCCATGATTTAAAATCAATGAAGCTGCTTAGAAAATGAAATTCTAGACCTAATCATCACAGTCACCTCCACCTTGTCCCACCAATGACCAAAGCAAGAATTCTCATGATTGCTAGGCAAAAGTTGAACTACTCTCTGCAACATCAACCACGCCAGGGCCAGGAACATATAAAGCCAGTCAAAGCAAAAGCTCCCTTTACCGCCAACGGCAAACCAACACAAAATTACTCCTTTTTGCAGCATAACGCATTCGCATGTATGCCCATCCAATCCAGGCAAAATAAGTGCAGTATGCATACCACGCAAGTACATATTTCACACATAAAATTGATGTGCGGAACAAGATAGATGGGGATACTTGCCATTTTTGAAGAATCCAGTGTTTGTATATTCAATATCCATCTTAGGCTAAAAAAATCTTCTCGAAAGATAATATTTTGATGTGATGGTCTCATTTTTACAAAAACCGCTCATTTCAAGGTATGAAATTTCCCAAAATGATTGATGGAAGGGGAAAATTTGAAAAAAGAAAATCACATATAAAGACAGAAAAAGCCACACATAGTATGTCACCTTTATTGAAGAGAGCCCAAAAGTACTCTCATGTCTTGGCAACAAAGTCACCTTCCATTATTACAATCTAGGCAAAGCTTTCAAGAAAACATGGAAGAAACAATCCCATCCTTCATCCAAACAAGTAGAGAAAAACAAATAAAGAAAGAAACACTGCTACCATAAGGTAGCTTTGGATTGATAGAGGGAGCTCCCTCGTAGGGTTTCACATTTGATCCATCTTTCCTTGTTAAAACCCTGCAAAACCCATTTCTCCTCTCTTTCTTATATATAGCCCATGTCATAAATGAATGGAGTTAATGGCATCAAATTCAAGTAAAGAGAATCCACTAATTTAAGGAGGCATTGGTTGCCTAATGATAATAGGAGTCTTTTCTAAGGCAATCCTAGAAATGTGTCTTCAAGGTACTTTCTCTAATTTTGGCAAAGGCCATTATAGCGAGTGGAAAAGAGGGGGTGAAACAAACAAAGCTTGGAAAATCACAAAATCTCTACCCTACACATGGCTTGTCTGTAGCGATTGAACCGGTCCACCAATGGACTCTATTAAGGATGAGGAGCCAAGGACACCGATGCATGGACCAACCGGTCCACCAATGGAATCCATTGAGGATGAAGAGCCACCAAGGCATGGACCAATCCAGCCATCCAATCGATGGAGTTTTGCCTGTTTCGTCACAGGTTATTTGGCTACTTGTACTTCCACTGTCCCTTTGCAGACAATCCATCAGATAGTTTGCATCATCTGTGATTTAATAGCTAAGAACCAAACTTCCTTTTTTTAAAAATCAATGAAACAAAAGATTACATCCAATGCAAACTATCCTTTCAAGTTTACTAGGAGGATAAAAGTTCAATGCCAAGATAAGCCACCGAGATACTAGCCATGCAACATCATCTTCAAAAGCATAAAAAGCAACTCCACACAAGAAGTTTCTATCCTTATTCAAGCAATTGCCATTAAATGGCCTGCAATGGCGATGTGCTAGGAGTTGTAATGCAGTTATAAAAGGCTGTGGTAACACAGTATAATGCAGTAAAAGCCTACTGAGAACATTAAGCACGGGTCATGTGAGGGGAATATCTTATCACAAACAATCGGTACAAATGGTAGAATAAACCCCTCTTTAACAACAATTCACCACTCTTATAAAAACAGACCCAGCGTCATCATGCCTTTCATCTCGGGGTCATTCATTCAGATACAAACCAATACCAGAGTTGAGTATATCACTAATATGGAACCCAACTCGAGAATCTTTCATAAAAACCAGAATGGATGCAAATAGAAACACAATCATAATAAGAAAACAAGAAGGGTTGATAAAGGAAGAACATTACTGTACAGGCGAGCATTGTACAAGTGGGTCTCCAGCAGCATCCAATGGCTGTATAGCTGAATAAACCCAGCTCGATCAGAATCCCAACACTAGTAGAAGCCGAGCAAAAGCATATCCCCGAAGCCAGGATCTGATAGTTTGAGTTGAATCCTACAGCCTTTGCTTTTGATTAAACTGAGGGCCTGCCGCAGATATGCTGAGCCATCACACCAGGCCAAGGAAGACGTGCCCAATACCACAGCATCTGCCAGCCCACTCTGCTAATCGTCCAACTCGACAAGCTGAGCTCGCTTCTCAGCTGCTTTCTTCCTGATAAAGATTCCCCACCTCAGAGCAGCCTTGAGCTTGAGCCATCCTACCACAGCTTTCCCCGATCGGCCACGGTCCTCATCAAAGCCGTAGTTTGTCGGTGGTGTTGGCATGTACGAAGAATACACATAACCATCTTCGGACATGTTAACGTTGCTCCCACCCATGCTGAAGACGCGTAGCAGGTGCTGCATATCTTCATTCTCAATCATTTCGTGGGTCCTCATGCGGATCTCATCCTCCGAGAAGAAATCGTCGACCACCCTGTGGTCACGCTGGCGGGGCCAGTCATCGTACGAATTGAGATTTGATGAGTTGACCGATGGGCCTATAGACTGGAACCCCATGCCAGATGATTGTGGTGGGCCCAGTGCAAGCCCAACCATGTTATCGTTTCTTGTGACTTGATTTTGATGGGAGGAGCTCATCATCTGGTTCTGCCGCCCAAATGACGTGTTCTCAACATACCCTGTGGCTCCTGAGAAATGTGGATAATAATAAAAATGAAATCTGATGTGATTCAGTTGCTGTTGATATGCATGTTTTAAAGCGTGTGTGGAACTATGGACAAGTGTGCATGTAAAATCCACTAGGTAAAAACTTTCCCGAATTAATTAAAACTGTTTTCCTCAATAAAGCATAGAATAATGCATAATTTACTTTTAACTACCATAAAATGAGGCTAAAATTGGTGAATATAAATGCCCAATACTTTTTATACTTTTGAATACTTAGTTGTAACGCTGGGACTCCTCATTTGACATGTTACATTTGATGTTTTGCAAAAATGACCAGGTACCTAACTAAGGAATATGATTTTTTCGATTTTATCTTTTATTTAATTACATTTATTATTTAGAACCATACAAAAGGCATATTTCTAGTATCGACCCGAGACCAGATCCAGGTCTGAACATGAGCTTCTATACAAAGGCATATTTCTAGTATCGACCTGAGACCACATCCTCAAAACTAGACAGCCAATGATTTTAAATATGTCCTATACAACTCGGTATCGTTCAAGTTGTATCAGTTTCAGTCCGAAATGATACTAGTCACCACACCAATATTGGATCGAAATAAGACCGGGTTAGGGCAAGTCATACTGGTTTTGGTCCCCAAGTGAGTCGCACTCTGGAACTGGTACTTAAATCCATTATGGGTAAATTGAATCAGATTCAGATCAATATCTGATATATTGAACCTGTATCTGAACCCAACAAGACTTCAACCCAATTCTATTAGAGTCCAGATATAGGTACAACAGTGCCAGACCTAAACCCAATCAATTGACAGCCCTAATTTGTGATACAGAGTGGTCATAGCACCTTGTCTCTGAAATTATTGTCATCTTCAGCTCATTTTTCAAGCAAAACAAAGACAACATCAAATACCCATTTTTTCAGTACCCTCATGGCCTCATCTTTTATTAAAATCTCAGAAGTATCCCACGTATTCCCAAAGTCAGTATGCATACCCTCCCCCTAACATTGAGGGGTATTCGAGAGGGAAAATTGTAACGGTTGAAGTTCTTACCCCCAACATTTATTCCTGAATCCATGGAAGCATGCTCTGGAGGAACCGAAGATGGCAGATGTGGTATAGAGACTTGTTGATTAAAGGAGGGAGTATAATCTGGGGGTTCCACTGGGACTTCAACTCGGGAAGTGCTCACCCTCTTATCCTGTTTTGAGTTCAAAAGTGCCCCGCCATCATATTCTACAACATGCATCCAGTTATCATACGCCTTTTTTACCAATGTATCCACATAGACCTGCCAATACATTAATCAGCTTTCTCAAATTTTCTGTTGTCAATTGCTTTCCAATGCACAAAATTTAGAATTCAAGGCATATACCTGTGAGTAATTATCTGATCCTCAACCCTAGAAAAAATAGTATCCTCAGATCTTGAGTTACCATAGGTAGGGTCATTTTTTAATTGACCCTAATATATTCATCTGATTGATCCCACTGGTTGGCCGATGCCCAAAAATCTCCCCAAAATACAAATCATGGCCACCAATAGAATGCTTAAGTCTTCCTATCTGAGAGAAATTTGATGCATGCATCATCCATGTTGGGACACATTAGATCAAATGTACAGTTTCTCAAACACCCTGTAGTATGAACTCAAGACCCTAGGATAGAATTCATATTCCCAGATCGAGGAACATATGACTCCACTATAACTTGGAAGATCCAAGACGAATTGCATGAAAAGATGATGAAAAGAAGTACACACAGCACCGACCTTCTGACTGTCAGAAAGAGTCTCAGCAGGATAATATTGTAAGCCTGCAATAAGGCCACTCAACTCATAGATATTGTTGAAAACAACACCAGTGTTCCTCGTGTTGTCGGGATAGTAAACATAAAGCTTCCCACTAAGAGCACAAGTTTTCGCATGCTCTAGAAGGACCTCCCACATCTTATTCGACATGCCACTTCCAAGGATCTACAAACATAGGAAAAGACCAATCAGAGTAATACAAGCACAAGACATGGAGTTTTGTCATTCAAAAACTAAACCCCGTCTCTTACATTCCGCAATCTTTGAGGATCCCTGACTACAATCCGAAGAAAGTCTTCCACAGTGACAATCCCAGCCTTATGCAACCGCTTGTGGAAAGACCCATCTTTGCCAATCTTTTCCAATCTCCACACCTCATCATTCAAAGCAGGCGGGTAATGTTTCTTGTATACTGTAAAGATAAGAAAAGATGGAGATTTACAAACAAAGAATCTGATAGAAACTAAAGAAAATAAGGAATGCCCCACAGGATTAGATGGGACAAGCTGTCCGCTGACCAAAATGAAAATGTGATGAAAACTGCTAGGGGTCATTCAAATCACTTCTGCATTTTGGGCCCCCTTTTTTCTTTCTGTTTTTTTTTTGGAAAATGAGAACTTGTACATCCCACCTGTCTGCATTTTATGGAATGCACACAGCTGACACACTCCCCCAAAGAGCAGATGGCAGGATGCACTTTTCATCCCACAAGCACTTTGGATACATCCAAACAGGCCCTGAATATAGATTGAATGCAGAAAACCTACATTCGCCTCTGTGATCCTTAACAGTGAAAGCTTCTGTTTTTGCCTCACGAACTCGAACACTCTCACAGAAGCCGGAGGTAACTTTCAGGCCGAGTCGGAATTTTCTGCTTCGTATCCAGCTCGAATTGTCAGTGAATGTGAGTTCTCCAAGTGTTCCTACGCCCTCCTTCAAGGAAACCTGCAAGTCCCCGGTCAACAGCGGTCTTTTTCCTTCACGCTCTTTCACTACATGACTTTCAAACTCTTCCTGAGTCCAGTCATCATCATCTTCATTGTTGAAGTCGCCTTCAAGCACGACAATGTCTAGTTTCACAGATGACTCTGGCCCAGACGTTACGACACGGCCAGTGTTCGCATCAAGCAACACCACGTGAATCGCAGAACCCTGCTCCCCTTCTACTTTCCCTCCAGTGAAGAGAGGAAGAGATAACCCTGACCTGAAACGCAGATGCAAGTTTCTTCCGTCGGGCCCTTCTATTCGTTTTGGGGAAGACCTGCATTTTCTTGCAAATCAGAGGAAAACCCAACAAAGACACAAATACAGGGCGTGTGACAAAATATAGATATTTAACAGCTGAACACGGCAAAAATCACCATCGAAAGACAACCAGAAGAGCAAGTTGAAGACAATGAAAGCTTTCACATGGCAAACACATAAGATAGCTGACACTTGCTACACTATTGGAATTTAATTGGCTCCATGGCTACAGTTAATTCACGGATCAATATATTATTGTAGTATTACGATACCAGAACGTGGTTTCTTGAGGAATTACATGATCCTCAACACAGGGCTTTGGACGATATATTCACATTTTCAGTTCTGGTAAGTGGGATTCATGGTTCGGTAGTCCAGACCCTTGGTCTGTAGCATACCACCAAGGATGGTCAACACCCCAAAAATCTCCCAGTCCCAGATATGAAGATCCTAGCCACCAATTTGGCCCTCTTCAGTTCAATGTGGATAATTGCTGCATTTCTCTTTTCAACCATGTCAATTTGTAGGCTGTGAACCAAAAGTTTAGGACTATCCTACCAAGGAGGTTTCCGGGACATGATCCATGCACACTGGAGCTCCAAAGACCCACTGTCTGGATCACTGAGCCATAGGCCAAAGCCTGTTAGTAAAAATATACCGTCCAGAGTCTCAGGTTGAGAATCCTAAAATTCCTCATATTCATTTTTTTTTTCAATTCATGATGCATCTGTAACTATCATATTTCCCAAAAGAAAGGACACTATATAATTGGGATAACCTTGGTCCCATTGTAAGTTCTATCTTCTTCTTTTGTAGGGATTTTGAAATGATAGGCCAACTCATACCCTATTGTCAAACTCGTTATACAGGCTATTCGTGTAGATGATGCAACCGGGCCCTCTTCAAGAGGGAATTGAAAGAGGTTCAGGATGGCCTCAACCTGAACACACGTGTGCGTATGGGGCCCTATCATCACATGAATGATGGACTCAGTGTTCGAAATATTGGTATCGCATTACGTATTGCACTCTTGGGATGCGGATACATATCAGTTATTGCATGGGATGTATTGATTGTATCGCGTAATGTATTGTTGTTGTTGGCAACACAGGGAAAAATTGGAAAATTGGTTGAATTTTTCAATGAAACTTCAGTGATTGTTCAAAAAGACATCGAGACACACTTATAAATCAAAACATTACAAAAAACAAGTGCACGTAATAGGTTTTCTTTGTATAGGGTCCTAATCTATGTGTTATCTAACTAAATTGATGCAAGTATATTCAAAGTCTATTCATATCATTTATAAATGTAAGAAGACGTGTGGAAACAAAAGCAATGCATTCAAAAGCAAAAGAAGAATCACTAGATCAGGTTACATAAATGTTTGATTTTATGTTTGGACACAAAGATTGCAACCGATTTGCAAGAAATTAGAATTTTTTTATTTTTTTCAATTTTCCACTACTTGGTCCATCTCCAAATCTCGAAATCAAAGCTCCCACTCTTGATTTTTTATGTAAAAATCATAGATTTGTAACAATTTGACACTGATTTAACATGATTTACGGAAGGGGAGGGGGAGGGGGGAGATCAAAAATCGAAAATGCTCACCAGATTGAACATGTGAGATATATCTTACTACTTGTGCGTTTCGTATCACATAGGTGGGATACAAGATATATAGTGGGATATATCGGCCGATATTCTCAATACTTAAAATACTGGATGGACTTAATGCTCTCTTCTTCTTCTTCTTCTTCTTCTTCTTCTTCGCTGTCGTCTTCTCCTCCTTACTTTTGGCTTTATAGTTTAAGTCTCTATAGGCATCAGCATCAGCGAAGGCAATTTTGTCATTTCACTAGTATTAGGTTTCTCTCCTTTCATTTAAGCCTATATAAGGCCTCTATTGGAAATAGGGTGTTATTATGCTTGGTAGAATAATATTTCAGCTTTGGCTTTTGGCTTTATTGCTTGGCGGAAGAGAGTAGGATTCAATTGATCTAGTACTTAACTAGAGGGTTGAGCTTTCCCGAAAATGAGGCTTTGAGAAGGCTACACCCTTCCGTTGGAGCAAAAATAGAAGCTCCACCTGATCTGATTCCCTACAAGGACCTGAAAAGTCAACAAAAAACCCCACTATTGTCACGGAGAATACCCTGAATCCCAGACTGTTTTGGCCCTTGGGCATTCTCCCACGACCACAATTTGTTTCTCCTCATTGTTCGAATCTGGGCTTTTTGTAGCTTTCGATTTGAATTAGACCAGCATTCAAGATTGAAGATTTGGATTAGCGAAGTCTAGATATGAAGTTAACGACACTGCAGTTGAGCCAATGGATTTAGGACATTTGGAAAGAGAGGAGAAAAATAAACCCTTAAGGGGATGGATGCTACTCTTCAACAGTTTTAACAGACATGAGGCCCGATAAGGCTTATTAGATTTCAGATCATGAGTTCATGTGACAGCAAGGAGGTTATAATGGTTTGGAACTTCAAGTGCCATGAGAGTAACAGTGAAACCAAGATGTTAAGTTGGGCAGTTTTTCCATTAAGATGTTAAGTTGGGCCGTTACAGTCTCTCTTCTTCTTCTTCTTTTTGAAAAAACTGTGAGAAAAAAAAAAAAAAAACTGTATTGGGCCCATTACAGGGGTCATAACAAGTCTTTTTACCATAAGATAATGCGTAATGGTTTACTGTTATGTAACGCCCATTACAGCACACCATGCCAGCAACCCTATGTCTCAAGTTATCGGCAAGGAAAAATCTTCTTTAGCTAAGTGGGCTTCTTGTATAAATTCGTTAAAGGGCTGTAATCTTTTGTTTGCTTAGTGGGTTGTTGTCGGTGCACCATCTCCGCATTTTTAATAAAATTTCTTTTCTTTTCTTTTTTTGTAAAGTTGGGTATTTGAAGGCAGGCTAGTCAGGCAGTTTCCAGAGTTTCATTCATCTAAGGAAGCTAGTTTGAACTTTGAAGCTCTAATTACGAGAAAAGACTATTATATAGCGACTGTGCATAGATTTATCGGATCTGATTCTGATCTTTCCAGTTTGTTACTGGACTTTTGTAAGCCTGGAAATTGGCACACTATAAGTAACTTGGGAGTCAATTCTTCAGAATTTCGGCCACATTTTACTGTGTTGGACATCGCCCATGTTTCTCTATGTGAATTTAAAACAAACACAACAGCAAACAATGATACTTCTGGAACAAAACAAGCGCATAAACAGAACATGTAATACATTGTGTTTCAAAAGGCAAGGGGAATAAACTATTCACACGAACGCCGCTAGAGATATCCCTTCATTTATTGTAGTCATTTGATAAAATGAAGCTCTTACCTCCCACCAAGTCTAGCAGGGCCAGGGCCTAATTTTGCTAAAGCGCGCTCTACTTCTTCACTTACCTGTTTACTCACGCAACAAAAGTAAAACCAAATTAGACAAAACATGCCAATGCATGATGTGTTAGTATCAAATAGACAACAAAATTGCTAGAAGCTTTAACCATTTATCAAATGTCTCACTAGGAAATTCATAAAACAAGGACAACTGACTGTCATTCTCATCAATCACTCCATGCATTTGGCATTGAAATTCAAATGGTACCAAACACCAACAAAGAAATGATGATTGTATCTTTAAGACTAATATTCATAAGCATATTTTGAACACTAGAGTAACTGAAGGAAATAATAATAATAATAATAATAGCCCACGTATATTGGCTCTGATGACTTGCAATCTTGTAACTAATTTGACGTGAGCATTTACAACAAGCACTAACAAAAGTTTTCTATATACTGCTGTTGAAATTAGCGGATTAACCAAACAAACCTAGTTTAGAAGCAACAACCAAAGCATCTTTTCAAATGAAAACCATTAATGGCTGCTGGAATACCATGCCCAAATCACTCACCAGAATAATCAAGAAAACAGACTTCTTAAACTATCAAAAAATGGTACCAAATTCTGTAAGGGATGTTCATCAGAATCTTTGCAAATTTCATATCTCATGCTTATATTGAACCCTGACAATCATTTACATGTAAACTTTAGATCAAAAGTACAAGCTAGAAGAATTCAACATGAGATTCAAGTGGTGCTTCTAGAGCCTCAAACTGTCAAACATGATCATGTAAGATGTGAATAACCTTTTTTTTAATAAGAAATGAGAAGAAGAAAAAAACCATGTAAACATGCAAAGTTTTGGGGTTTGAACGACAGTCGATGTGCACCTACAATTTTATGGTCATGACCTGTGATTCAAGTCATAAAATTGTATGTCCGATTAGAATCGGAACCCAAATAATCAAATTTATTGCACCCAATGAGGAAAAAACCATATCAAAGGTTTCGGGTTGTCAAGCTAGCCATTTGAGTTATTTCAATTCTTGATATCATCACAAAAATTAAAAACAAACGAGTCTTTCCATTAGTATCAGTTGGATAACTCAAACATGAAAGAACAACACATATCAAATCCACCATAAACAAGGAAAGAGGATGCTGGAAAGTAAGGTCATTTATCTTACAACTCTACGGAGAATAGGCTCCAGTGATGAGCAAAGTTTCTGTAGACTGTCCACCTTGAGAGCTTCCACTATTACGCTGCACAAATTACTTACCCTTCAATAAATGGTGACTTAGATGCAGATCAATGACAAAAATAAAACTAAAATAAGCTTCAACATAACGTTGCGAGAACAAGAATAAATAGCACAACGTCTAGGAAAAAAACTGCTTTCACAGACATTACCAACCTGAAACAAAGATTATAAAGAAGAAAAACATATTTGGACATGGATATTGTTAAATTCAATAGACTGCATTGGAAGACATGGAGGGGAAGAAAGATAGAAGAGGAGAAAAAATTTATCCATCTCTCTTCCTCTAGTAGCACTTATTTATAGACCATTTGTTACAACTGATAAGCTCAAAATAAATGCAAATAAAATCTAAAAAATATATCATTATCTCCAAGGATATGGTGCAGGCCTGCATCACACGACAACTAGATATTTGTGTACTCTCACACTCAAATACACTGCAACATACGTGCACTGAAGACTGTGTAATCTTACACTCCCCCTCAAGCTGGAGCATGTATATCATACATACTAAGCTTGTCGATGATTCCGGAGATTGGGGCGAGAGGCTGACTACACTTCTGGTGACTATGGTGTTTGGGATTTGAATCATATGCACTTTCGGTGACTAGGGTGCGAGTCATGGGCATTTCCAGTGGTTGGCAAAGGATTGATCATTCTTCCAATGACTATTGTATTATACAGGGACACTTCCAGTGGTTGGAGGACATTCTCACAAAACTTCCCATGGCTGGAGGACATTCCAACAATACTTACGGTGGCCGAATGATGTTCTGGTAACACTTCCAGTGGCTGGAGGACATTCCGGGAGCACTTTCGGTGGCTGGATGAAGATCCAGCAGCACTTTGGGTGGTTACCGGCACATGACAGGGCCCTTCTTATTTCCAAGCAGATCTAGAGAGGCCATTAGATCTTCCAGTGAAGGAGATCCCTTCAAAACTCCATGAAAATGTTGCAAGAAAGGAAAAGGAGGGAAGGAAAAACAATAGATATTGGGAAGAAAAAAAAGAAAAAAAAAGGACGTTATCAGAACTCCGATACCATGTTAAACTCAAGAGACTACATTAGAAGATGTGGAGAGGATGAAAAGGGAGAAGAAGAGAAAACTTTCTTCATCTCTCTCTCTATCTACTAGTTCTTATTTATAGACCATTTGTTACAACTGATAAAATCAAAATAAATGCAGATAAAATCTAAAGATACACCATTATCTCTGAGGATATGGAGCACCATAGAACAACTGAATATTTATGTATTCTCACACTCAAATGCATGGCAATGCACAGACATCGAAGGCTATGTACTCTGACAGATCATGATCATCACGATCATCATCTAAGCCTTATCCCAATTACTTTGGGTCAGCTGCATGAATCTTGTTCCGCCATTGTACTCTATCAAGGGCAAAGAAGCCTCATTTGACTCATATATTGAAAGTCGGGTGTTGGAGATGGAACACAGCCAATTGACTCATATAGTTAGAAACCTGTCTCTCCAACATACTGATGGACCTTCTCTCAAACCATGAACAGAGCAAAGTTGCACAGATCATGGCAGTCCATTGCTATGGTCCCCATAAAAATATATTTAGCAGAACATAAATGTGAGATGCCTGGAAACATAAAAAAAATACAATGAAGCAAACATGAAACATACTGCAGATATGATCAAAGTTAAGAATGGAGTAAACATCAAATCCAAGACCTGGCAGAGAACAAGTTAGACTGAAAAGACTATTAGACAAACCACCAAAATAAAAATTAGAAACGTGGTTAAGAAAAACAGAGGGTGAAAGTATACTTTTCTTCCAAAAAAGGCAACCACAATTTATAAATCCAGTTTCTGATTCATGCACCTTTTTTCTACTTTTGTTAGCAGCATAGTACTATACTAACACAAATAGAGAGAGAGAGAGAGAGAGAGAGAGAGAGAGGCTTGCGAATAAAAAACATGGGGCATAAATATCATTTCCAAAGAAAATTTTCTTTCTCATTTCCCTATTCAATGATTTCTTACAATATCAAACTAATGGTGCATTTGGATTAACCACTGAATTGAGTCACAATTATTAGTCTCATAAGGTGGAAGTATCCAAATTGTTATCTGCTCTCCCCAGCCTTGATATTGAAGGTCGATCTCCAAACTGCAATTACATTAGTTTCAAGACCACTTGAAAGAAAAGCAACCGCAATTAAAGGGTTACTGATTTGTTCTAAACACTAAGAAACATTATTATATTTTGTTGTCACCTCTTAATTAAAGTCAATATTGCAATTCAATTCACTTCTCTAACCAACCTCAACCTAAATTTCCTACATCCAAACCAAGGTGTTCTGTAACAGTAACGGTGGCCGTAACGGCCACCACCGTTACCTTTACGAAACGGGTCGTAACGGCTGTTACGGCCCCCATAACAGCAATTACAGTCTCTTTTTTTATTGGGAAAAAAAATAATCTTGAAAAACTTATATTTGCCCCATAATGTTGATTAAAAAATATGGAAAACCTATATCTGCCCCATAACAGACAATTACGGGGCTGTTATGGCCTTTATAGAGGACGTAATGTGCCATCAATGGCAATTACAGGTCATTTTTTTCCATAATGGCTGTTACAGCCATTACGACCCTGTAACGCGTAACGGTTGCCATCGTTACCTTTACGTAACGGCCTTTACGACACACCATGATCCAAACAAATAAAGCACGTGTGCAGGTTGGAGCATAAATATTCCTTTTCTAACATATGGCTGAGGTTGTCTAGCCCCATATCCTTTAGATGCAGCACATGTGCAAAGAGAGCATAAGAGAGACCCTTGTAGATGATCTAGTGAAATACCAGTCAGGTAGATCACTCCTACACAAAAAGATTTGGGTGGTTAAGAAAAAAAATGCCAACGGTCCACATTCAACACAAACATGTAGCCCACCTGATGAATGGATTTGGGAGATTTTGCACCAGGCTAGGCTATCTTCGTGGTGGAGACCATCTTAAGCATTAAAGCAAAATGCCCCACACATGTGCCAAGTTGGCAACCACATTTAAAGGATGATAGTGGTGCTGGCAAACCTAAATATGTATGCACTTAAATTTAAAGCTACTTAGTGATTCGCCTAGAAACTGCACCTCATCACCCTTCATGATGGGAATCAGAAAAATCAAAAAGAGGTGAGTGACAGGGAATTACACCCAATGTTTTAAAACCCAAACCAGATTGGGCAATATGACCAATTAGGACTGGGACGGCTGGCTGATTAAAACCAAGTCAGTAATGGGGAAAAGTTTTTTGGTGAAGCAAAATGCCATTCCATCCGTCAAAGCTCAAACGGCACAACTTCTACTCAAAAATCAAACTCTAACTATTAGAGTAATAGGTAAGAGCAGATTAGCTGTTAATTCCCTCCGTCTTTTAATTATTGGGCAGATTTATGGGCCGAGCAGGTCTGACTGGGTAGGCCAACCCACCCACAAAAAACATGTTGATATCCAGTCCAAGCACTGGGGCACTGCCTCACCAAAAGCCCATTGCAAGGCTTGATCCCTGGTCGTACCTCAGGAAAGCGGTTACACTCACCAGCTCAGCTACCAAGCTAGGTGTGTCGGATGCAGGTTTTAAAACATTGATGATACCACAATGACATTGCTTGACTCCCAGTTATCCACTTAGCACGCACCTGACCTCCAATTAACAGACATTCACTGGTTAAATTTGGACCATTTAGTACTTCTATTTTTACCATCCATTAGAAAGCCACCAATATGCCAGCTAGGATCAAACTCTCAGTGTAACTTCTGGGTGGGCCCACTGTTTTGGCAGTCAGATTCGAGGCACACACCACATGTATAGTAGGGCAGCGACCACTGCATTGTGGCAGTTGTACAACACCCAGCACCCTGTCATTCCCCTCAGATACGATAGCCACATCAGTATTAGTCTATCTTATTATAACAGAGCCTGCACCCATGCATCCTGACATCTAATTGATGGACATTTGTTTGTTGAATTTAGGCCATTTACAACTTTGAATTTTCACCTTCCATTAGGCACCCACCAACCGGCAAGGTTATAATCCATCTACAGTGGGTCCCACTATTTGGGCGGCTCAGATTGGAGGTGTATGCCACATGTACAGTAGGAACTTCACTTACTCAACAAATAAAATATCCAAACGAATTCCATTCCATCCCAAATTCTAATGTGGGTCCCACCATTTGGGTGGCCCAGATTTGAGGTGCATGCCACGTTTACTGTAGGAGACTTCACAATTACACTGCAATTGAAATGTCAGAAATACTGAAAGAATCCGATTCCAGCTCCCATTCTAATCCATCATCACTACAAAATCTACCTTTTCTCAAGATTTCAATCAATTCAATGAAAAACCACATCAAAAAATTCAATAAAAACTCCATTTTTTAAAGAAATTCTGAAAAGAGAAGACAATCACCTCGCAAGCGCCGGAACCTTCTGCTTCTTCGGCTCGGGCGGCTCCTCAGCATCAGTCGTATCCAACCCTCGCTTCTCTCTCATCAGCACAGAATTCGATCGATCCAAGAACCGATTCGGCCGCTGCATCTCTCCTACCAAAAACCCCCCAGATCTGAAAATCAAAGCATCCCTCCAAATGAATAACACTTCCAGATTTCTCAAATTTCCACAAATTCAATAATAATAATAATAATAAATGATAACTGAAAGTGCATACACCGTAGCTTCAGTGTATATCTTTCTCAGAATCCAAATCGGATGTAATTTCGGACAAGCAGATTCTGAAAGTGTAGGGTTTCGATTTCGCTACTCCCGCTGTTTCTGCGATCGGTATTTGGGGGTATATATCAGCTGCGACTGACGGCTTATCTGGTAGGCATCTTTTACCTATCGGCGTTGACTAAAAAAGACTTGGTCTGCCGATCGTGCGATCTGGGCCGTCCGTTTTGTCGAAGTTGCCGGGGGTTTATGTGCTTGAAACTTCCTTGAAACGAGCTTGTACCTTCGCGGAACGACACACGTGCCTTCCGCGAATTTTACGGTGGACGGCTATGGCAGCACGTGGATTTTCATCCGGTTAATCTGGACCGTTTTTATTGGCGAGGGATGATGTTGCATGTATAGGAAAGCCAGTTTGTCCATCTCAGTGAAAGCCAGTCAAAGGGATTTATGAGCCATCTTATAGACGTGCACAGTGTGTTTGGAGATCTGTTGGTACGTATGGATATGATTATGTAATAATAGAGCTGTGACATTTTGTGTAATTAATCTACTTTTCTAGTGAGGTAATTACACTTTAAGTATAATCCTTTACTCTTTTTTCTCCGTACAATTTATATTTTAGAGTATAATTCATATTATTAACCAAGTAGTTGTTAATTTAAATTGTAATTTGAACGAGTATAACTCATATTATTAATCAAGTAGTTGTTAATTTTAATTGTAATTTGGATCTACGCTCATATGTTGGATTTAATTTTTCAACCACGACCAGATTTATAGTTGTCTTATATGACGGGCTTTAAGGATTCATTTTCTACTTTTCTTTTATCGATATTAAAAAGTCATTTCATATAGAAGACAAATGTATAACATATATGTAGAGGATTAATCCTGCCATCTGAATATCTATTGATCGTATTTACATATTAAGCGAATTGCTAAATAGGTGGCTGCTCATATCTAATCTCGGTCACATATCACGTATCTACTTATCTCAACACTTAGGGCTACAATTGTTCCGTTTGAATTGAGCTGCAAATCAACTTTGACATTCTCACACTTACCCACGACAAAGGTACTAAAAACAATGAGCAACAAGTTTTTGGCATGCTCAACTTTAACTTACCAGTATAACATTGCCACACAGTAGCAAACGGTAGAGAGAGACGCCCACCGTTGAAATCTTCCTGGCCTTGCCTTTATGTTAAACATACCATTGATGAGGTTACTTCTTTTGGAATTAATTGAAAAACCAAATATTAGCCTAATCTAAAACTTTTATGGGGCCATGAAGGTTTAAACGGTGGGCAGTGAATCCCCACTTATTCCTGCAATGTGCCCTGCTTAGGTTTTGTATCTGTTTTTTTTTAGATTCGTGTCCTAGCATGGGCCGGAGAAACTGATAGATGGGTGGATTTTGCACAGACATCATACTTCGCATTGCAAAACTTGTGCACATAGTTGGAACTTGGTGCCGCCCAGGTAGGTGTCCAGTGTGGGTGGGACCCCTTATTGTGGGGCTCACAGTGATGCGTGTGTCTTAAATCCACGCGGTCCGGCCATTTTGACAATTCATTTTAGGGAGTGATCCTAATAAATAAGATGATCTAAAAGTTAGGTGGGTCATTAAAAAATTCATGGAGTACACAGGAATATTTATTTGCTATCTAACATGATGATAAGTTCACGGAGACTTAGACGAAGAGACTACACGAGTATTATCTTCATCCAAAGCTCTTGCACTCAAAAAAGTTTTTAGAGTGAATTCACATGAAGTTTTTATGGTGAATTAACATTGTTTCCATTGCCGTGGACCATATGAGAATTGTGAATCTAATTCATTTTTTAGCTTGTGGCCTAAAATGAGCTTTCAATACGGATGGCCGGCATGAATGTATTAACCTACATCATGATGGCCCCCACAATCAAGGGATGCAGATTAGCTAGTGACAGGTTTTTTTTTTGTTTTTATTTTTTTTTATTTTTTTAAAAACACATGCACACACACCCTACACACTCATGCCGTAGTGGGATTTCACCATGTATGGATGCTCAAACCCGACCCGGTGTTGAAACTCCTAAGGGCCTGTTTGGCCAGACCTATCCCACGGTATGAGGATGGATGGGATCACGATATCCCGGGATATGCATGACAAGCCAAATGGACCGGTGAACCTGTCCTGGTATATAAGCAATCCCATGGATCTTAAAACAATCCATTGACATCACCATCATTATCTTAAAATTGATCCCATCTCTTGGTTGGACGGATTGGAAGGTAAAATCATGGGATACGCCGGGGCGTGCCAAACAGGCACAGTGAACTTGTACAGGGATATAGCAATCCCATGGATCTTAATCCAATCCACTGACACCACCATCACTGCCTTAAAATCCATCCCACCGAAGCAAAAGCAAGGAGCTACTGACAGGTTGAGTAGCCAGAGTTGCCACTGAAGTGGCCTCACCAACCTTTGTGAGTCCCACCATGGTGTATATTTTGTATTTACCGTGTTCATCCATTTGGGGATATCATTTTATAGCATAAGCCAAAGAATGAGCAAGATTGAGAGCTTGACTGGACCATACCACAGAAAACGGTGGAGAAAGTGACGCTCATCGTTAAAAAAGGGCCACGAAAGTTTTTGATCAAGCTGATATTTGTGTTATACCTTTGTTTATGTCTGTGTTAACTTACTAAAAGGTTGGATCTAAAATAAACATAATGGTGGACCTTAGGAAGATTTCAACTGTGAGTGTCACTTTCCCCACTGTTTTCTGTGGTGGGCTCCACTCTAGCTTTAGAATTGCCTCAATTTCTGGCTCATGTCCTAAAATGATCTCTACAAATGGATGAACGGTGTGGAGACAGCACATACATTACCGTGGGGCCCACATAACTCGGTGATGTCACTTCAGTGGCCGAGCCTGGCTACTCAACCTGTCATAGCGAATCCGCCCGAAGCCGCGCCCTATTTCACTCGGTTGGCGAGTTATCTAAATCGGGACAAATCTGTCCAAAAAATTAGGACGTGGATTGCCAAATCGTATTAGGCAGTAACACTACAGTGGCTAGTGCGATTAGAGGCTTGGCTGTTACGCGTAATCAAGCCATTAAGATATATGTTCTTAATTAGAGATTTTTATACCATTAGAATTTCATTCAAATCACATGGGGTCTTTAATTTTTTAGATGCATCAGGAAAATCATAGTCTTTTTTTTTTTTTTTTTTAAATGTGGGCCTTGCCATGCTATTTCACGTGGGGCATGATTTTTTAAAAAATTGAGCCTAGAAATAGATTATGTTAACTGATGGCCGAAGACGATTGGACATTTGCACCGTGGTAGGACCCATAGAAAATCAAGGGTGGGCGTCTCCCTATCAACCATTTCAACTGGTATGGCCCAACCTGAATCATGAATGTGTCTGATGTTTCGGTATTGGTCCTAACATACCTGACACATCCGATTGTCAAAGTGTATTTCAGAAACACATCATGGTGGGGCTCACACGAGCCTACCACGGGTAAGTGCTAAGACCGCAACCATATACGGATGCCGATTGTTTCCTGTGCTGGAAACCTAGATGGTCCATGCGTTTTTAGAGATCATTTCAGTACATGGGGCTGAAAATAAGCCAGATCCAATACTCAAGTGGTCCAAAAATGCAAGGATTGGACGTCAATATTTGAAATATTTGTGGGGCTAAAGAAGTTTTTAATTAGGCGTGGACCATCATCAGATCAGCTCTCTTTATGAAAGGGTTGCCGGGGTACTCAACGCATGCATGAGATATGGGTCATTAGGTGTGGGCCATCATTAATTTTCAGTCTTATTATCAAGAAGATCTATTTTAGGTGGGCCATTATCAATTCCATTGTCCATCGTCAATTCCTCTGACTTACGATTCATAATGACCCACTTGATAATGAACGGCCTAGATCTTTGATGCATGCCCCACGTTACCCCACATGTCTTGAACCGACTCTTTGGTCTCTCCTCGCAGAAATCTTCCTAACACTTTCTTTCTTTATAAAGGCACCAGCATCTCTTTTTTCATGAGGCCGCATAATCAATCGTGCGTACAAAATTCAATCCGTGCAATATACTTTACATTTGTTATACGACCTTATACGAAAACTCGCCTCAATCCAAAACTAGTGTGGGCCAATTCTCAAGGAATCATTTAAAAGAGATGAAAATTATAGCTTTTATGTAGGGCCCACCGTGCTATTTATGTTCCATGAAACCCATTAATAAGGTAAATCTCACGAGGATAAACTAATTTTATAAACATAGTCTCGGTACATGATTTATGAAGTCCATATTGATTGAACTTAAAGGTTTTAAAATATTTACTTTTTATTGGTTTTATTTTTGTCATGTACAACAAAATTCATAATTCTAACCTAATAAATGGAGTGGATCTTAACAATCAATATATGATGTGTGGCCCAAGGATCACGAGTGATTTTCCCCGTGCATGCCTTGGTGTTGTAAGTAGAGGTGGGCATTGAGTCGAGTCGGACTAGATTGGGTCCAACTCAATTCGATTCAATTTTTTTAAGATCTTGACCCGAACTCGATCCGATTTGGGACCGAGTCCAGCAGGGCTGACTCAATTCGATCTGAAGAACCGAACGGGAACAGTACTGTGAAAAACGGTTCGATTCTGGATCAGTTCCACAGTTCTGGGCTTTAAAAATCCAGCCCAATTACTTGATTTGGGGAAAAAAAAAAAGATGAAGAGAGAGAAGAAAAAGATGATCAATTATCCGTATTCGTTGCACCCATGCCACCTACTTGTTGAGTGTATCTTGTTGACTTTTGGGCAGCTCATATTCATGGTGTTGATGAGTGGCTCAGATTGCACACACGTACTATATTGGCATTGTGCTGCAAATTACAAGATGAAGACATTTCTGGCTCATTCCCCCATTCACGCACAGGTTGATACTTCTTTAGATAATCTTAAACTTTTGAAATAAATTTTGAATAAAAAGATGAAACCATGATTTTATGGACCGGTTCCCATACAGAACACCATTTAGTAGAAAGCAATATGAAATAGTTGAACAATTATGATGGAAGCAGGACTAATCACCATTAGAATTGATAGCAATGGGACCTTCCGTCAAAAGGAAGTTTAATACAACATGCACAAGACCCATCTGATATCATCTATTACCTTACCTAGCATATGAAGCTGGAGAAAAGCAAAATACCTGAAAATGAGAGAGAGAGAGAGAGAGGATTCGGATCAACGGTTCAGGTCATGGTTTGGATCAATGGTTCGGATCAATAGTTCGGTTCAGTTTTACAGAGCCTTAAACCGGAACCGATTCGTAACCAACGGTTTTGGAAAATTTGGAACCGGAACCGGACCATTAGCACCCTAGAACCGGACCAAACTAGACCGATCCAACGGTTCCGGTCTGATTACACGATTCCACCGATTTAATGTGCACCCCTAGTTGAGTCTAGGGAGAGAGAGGGAGAGAGAGGGAGAGAAAGAAGGCGGGAAATGAGGATAGAAGGAGTGAGATGAGGAAAATTGGGAGAGAGAGAAGGAGAAAAAGGAGGAGAGATGGGTGGGTGTGGCGCCTCCTTCGGGTAGAAAAAGAGGGGTTAGGATTCGTTCAGATTTCGGATCGGATCGGTTCGGATTAACCACGATCCAAACTCGATCCGATGTACAATCAGATCTGAGTGGTCCGATTCGATCCGCACCGATCTAGGCCTTCGGTTCGATTCGGATCAGGTTAGATCTACCGGATCGGGTCGGATTCTGCCCAGCTCTAGTTGTAAGGTGTATGGTCTAATCTAAAGTGCGCACAATGTGCACTCTAAAAGAATAAAAGAATTCCATCCATCTCCTTCAACTAGTTATAAAAATCTCTTATGTTAACTCCACTAAAACTTTATATTTGCAAAAAGTCTCCTATTCCAATAAGCAACCCAGCAAAAGTCTTTTACAAGATTTCGTGAACTAGAATTTGTGAATTGAAGTAAATGAGAAGTGAAATTGGAAGTAAATTAACTGGGAGCAAATGACCAATTAGTTGTGTTTGGATGAGAGTAGATGAAATGCATTTGAATTTAAAATATCATATTTTGATGTGAGTAAATTACATGAATTGGGATGCATTTGAAATTTTTTTATATACTCATGGAAACACAAGCGATGTTCTAAATTAAGTTTAATAGAATAGTTGTAATAAGTCTATTAATAAAATGATTGTAATAAGTCCATTAAAATATATACTTAACTAGAAATGAGAAATCTTTAAACCTTTAATGGGCCACAAATGTAATGATCACCAACAAGCAACCTGCCAATGTTTTTTAACCATTCGCTTAGACGGCCAACCTTTGGACAACTAAGATTATTTTATTGTTGTAATTTTAATGATATAGTTGATAATTAAATTGCTTCAAAGTATCATTCCTATACCACATGTGTGTTATATATGTGCGTAGCGACACCATTATTCACTCGTGTGACTTTATAAGAAAGTTTACAAAGGCATCAAACCCATTTACTCGAGAAATTATTTCATTATAGGCTTGTTTATTTCAATTTCGTTTAATTTCCATGAATCTGCTCCCATTCAAATAATCACAAGGGTGTGTTTGGGGCATCGGTTTATCCGGTATTAAGTGGGATGGGATTGTGAGATCCCCCATTCGATCCAACGGCCGTGTTTGGTCCAATGAACCATCAAAGTACCACCATAACCTTCCTTTCAATCCCAGCTTTGTATCCATCCCTTGTCCATCTCACTGTTTCGAGAGAGGGACTTGGAGAGATTTCCAAATCCTTCCATCTCTGCTCAAGGGATTCACCTAGACCGTCGGCGGATATACGTTAAGTCGACTCGGTCACCTTCTTCATGACATGGTGACTATCATCTTGCAAAGCACCCTCTATATAGCAATGACCGACCCTTCATCGCAAGGCAAGATTTAGTTTCGCGAGGAACTGACAGAGAGTTTTTGTTGTGTGTACTTTGGTGTGGAAAGCTTTGGGTGGATTCTTTCATTCTACAAATTTCATTTATTGCAATTTGTTGTTTTGCTGTATAGGTCGCCTGAGACCCATCACAACATGTATGTATGGGCCCACCAATGATATTACAATCGATATGGGTGGGGCCACACTAAATTGAAGCACTATGCAAATTGCTAGTGAAGTTTACATTTGCCTAACCCATCACAACATGTGCAGCTACTTAGATGAGGGGCCCACAATCAAAGACTACCATCTCAACATATGCGTCAGACTAGAGTAAAATACAAGGTCTAATGAAGAATTGTTTTCAAAGTATGAGAGCAAGTCTAGATCTATAAATTAGAAGTGTATTATGAGATAATTTAATAAACCCAATTCTACATGAAAAGACGATAGATTGTAATTTATTTGGAAATGAAGATGCAGATTATAAAAGGTCCCTTGAATTTTTGTTGCTTAAACTTCATGTGGAGAGACACCTTTTTAACATCTCATATTATCAATCATTCCCAACACTCATACTCCATATCTATGAGATTTGACTGAACCCCACGTTCACACCAAACGTGTATAAACCCTGAGCTGATAGGATTCATTGTATCCCACGAGCAATCCAAACATGAAATGGCATCAAAATCACTGGACCTGTCTAACAACTTCCACTCATCCAAACAAGCCGGCTACAAATCCATGTTCTCAGCAATCCTCCTACATCCACTGACATCCCGTAACGATTGCATTTTAGCAATTCCATCCCTTCAAATCCCATGGAATTGGACAGGCCAGACACGCTTGAGTGAATTAAGTACGGGGTGGTATCTTATTAAGCCCGGTGAACCCAGCTAGAGATAAACCGTCCCACCAGGGGTTTTATAGGGCCCACAATAATTTATATGTTGGGAAAAGGTTCCATGCGGCCGAGCTCATGGGAACTTCCCATGAGGTCAAACACTGTGGGCTCTACTGTGATGCGTGTCGACGATCAACACCGTGCATTTGATGGGTTTCCTTTAAATTATGGGATATACAAAAATCAGTCGTATACGGAACGCAGGTCGGCCATACCATCTAAAATCACGTGAAGACATGCTTAAAACATATAAAAGAACTTGGTGGGGCCCATATGAAATTTGGATGCATCTGAAACTTGTTTTGACCCCTCATCCAAGTGGGAAACACATAATGAATGGGCTGGATTTGTGAACCACATCTCGGTGGGCCCAATAAATGATTATTAATGTTTTAATGGACAGTAACCCCTCTCAACTTTTGTATGTGGTGTGGCACAAAAAAGTCACTGATTGACTTGATTTTTAATGGCCAGCCCCTACATGGAATGGTTCATCTGACTGATGGGGTAGATGGTTAACACACATTACGGTGGGCCCCACACAGATCAACCTTATAGGAAGTTCCCATGAGCTCGACCGCATAAAACCTATACCCTCGTATGTTTTTTCCACTATGTCTATCTATTTTTATAGATCATTTTAGGCGATGGGACCAAAAGGGAGAAAATTGAAGGCTGAGGTGGACCACACCACTTGAAGCAATGGGGATTAAAATCTTAACGGTGAAATTTCCTGAGGCCCACCTTAACGTTGAAAACTTCCTAAGGCCCACGGTGATGTTTCTTTGCCGTCCGTTGGTAAGGTCACACGTACATGTGTGAATGGAAAACATGAATATGAGCTTGATCCGATACTTCCGCGGCTCTTAGGAATTTTTCAACGGTATGCCTTAAATCCACGCTGCTTCGTGTGGTGAGGCCTACTTGAGATTTAGACCTGCCTCTTTTGAGATCATACCCTAAAATCATCTGACAAAATAGATGGACGGTGTGGATAAAACATATAGATCTCAGTAGGCCCCACAGAGCTCCTGACATGACAGTCAGTCTTTAGGGAGGTCCTGGTGGAAACGGATTGGCTACTCCCCCTGCCAGGCTGCCACCAGCCATTGGCTGACGGTCGGTACTCTGTCGGCCCCACCATGATGTATGTGTTTCATCCATTCGGTCCATCTATTTTCATACGTCATTTTATGGTATGAAGAAAAAAATGAGTTATATATCAATCTCAAGTGGACCACATTATAGGAAAAAGTGTTTAAAGAACGTTAACCATTAAAAACCTTTTGGAAGCCATAAAAGTTTTGGATCAAGATGATAATTATTTTTTCCCTTAATCTGCGTATTTATGACCTAATCAACAGATTGGATTTCAAATAAACAGTATATTAGGCCCTAGGAGGATTTTAATAGTGGATATCCAATCATTATTTGTTTCCTGTGGTGTGATCCACCTAAGATTTATATCCCTATAATTTTTTGTATAAATCACTAAAATGATCTGTAAAATTGGATTAACGGAATGGATGAAACACATACATCATTGTGGGCCCCACAGAGCACCGACCACCAGCCACGGGGCTGGTGTCAGGGGGAGTAGCCAATCCGTCTCCGGTCCTGGTGGGCGTAGTACCCGATTCGCGTCCTCCAAACCTACCTGGATTATGGGTTTACGCGTTTACTCCCGATTCTTCTATAAAACCCTAGGGGCGTTTTAGCAATTTTCCAATCTCCCTCCCAAAACCCTATAAAATGATATTTCTTTTCTTTCAAAGCCGTAGTTTTTATTTTTTTTATTTATAGCAATTTCCTTCTTCCGCCAAAAACCTAGAAATCCATCCAATTCAGGAAATCTCCTCCCGTATTCGATGGCATCTGAACCATCCGAACGGAAGAGCCGTCTCTATCATCCCTATCAAGATCTCGAAATGCCAATCCAGAACCTCTACCATCTCCCAACCTCACCGGAATTCCTCTTCCACGAGGAAGCCGCCGTCCAACGCCGCTCCTGGGGCGAGAACCTCCAGTACTACACTGGCTGCGGATACCTCACCGGCGCCATCGTGGGCGGTGCCAAGGGATCGATTGAGGGGTTCAGATCCGCTGAGCCCAGCGACACCATGAAGCTGCGGATCAACCGCGTCTTGAATTCTTCCGGGCATGCTGGGCGGAGCCTTGGCAATTCACTGGGCGTTGTCGGGCTGATCTTCGCCGGGCTGGAGAGCGGTCTTGTCGCGGCCAGGGGGACGGACGATCTCATGAACAGCGTCTTGGCAGGGTTGGGCACGGGCGCGTTTTACAGGGCCGCATCTGGGATGCGGTCAGCTGCAGTGGCTGGTGCGATCGGAGGGCTGGCTGCAGGCGTGGTTGTTGCGGGTAAGCAGGCAATCAAGAGATACATTCCTATCTAGAGATTCTCCGGTCATTTGAATTCCGATGGAATCGCATGAGGTTTTGGGTTTTCGGGGTGCATCCTGGATGTTTGATATTTGGTTTTGATCATTCGATGGGATTTTTATTGCTTTAATAGTAATATATGTAGAACAATTTGCCGATTTGACTTTTTGATACTGAAAATTTTGGAGGGCAGCAGTGCTTTATATTGATTGAGTTTCATGTTTTGGGAATTTGATTTTATCTGCACATATTGGATTAGGGCCTGTTTGGATGCGTGTCAAGATTCTCAAGAATGAGAACTGAATGGAATGAGGTGTGACCAATATGCGAGACAGTTTGGCCTACCCCGCAAAATGTGATGGTAGAATGCGCCGAATGCTCCGATCCTGCAATATCTGCTTCAGAGTGAGAATGTAATGACATCAAGCTGGCTATCATTGCATTCTCGTTCTGGGTGGTTTATGCATGGTTCGCCAAACAGTTTGAATCTGGTTCGAGTGTACATTTGTGTTTATTGGAATGAACTACTTGCTTGGGAATATGGTGTCTATTTTATAAGATATGAGATTAATAAGCTTGATTTATGAGCAACTGTCGGATAAGACCATTGCTCCGAGTATCGGCAATATTATCAATGAGATTGCCGATATTATATGGATATAGGTGACATATTGCCGATATATTGCAAAGTATCACCAGTGATATCACCAATGTATCGTGATATTTTTGACATACAAATTCCATATGTCACTTGTATCGCCAATATATCAGTGATATTATTGATAATACTGCCAATGTATCGATTGCCAAAAATCTATTTGGAATTTTTTTATGGGTTCATGGTTGTATGATGAAATGTAGGTATGCATGGATGGTTTGTTAGTAGGATGGATGGTTAGTTGGTAGGATGAATGGATGTGCATGTATGCATGCATGGATGGATGGATGCATATATGTGTGTATGCATGCATGGATGGATGGATGGATTGTGTATGTGTGTGTGTCAATGCATGGATGGTTGGATGAATGGTTGGATGGATGGATGGATGGATCATGTATGTGTGTTTGTATGTATATATGTGCATGCATGGATGGTTGGATGGATGGATGGATCTACCATTTTCTTTCTGTTTCCCCAATGTTTTCCTGAGTCAGTGGTACATGCTTTTATGCCACTATTAAAAGGAAGCTTATTATGTATGCAATTTTTTTTTGCTATTATTTGATTCCCAAATGTGGAAATATGTATATTTTAACATTTGTTGAAATATCATTGCGACCATTTTCCCCATGTTTCCGTGAGTCAGCATTGCATGCTTCTTGTTTCCGTGAGTCAGCATTGCATGCTTCTTTTAGGCTCCCATTAAAGGAGAACTTATTATATATGCATCTTTTTTACAATTATTTGATTTCTAATATGCAAATGTGTAGTTTAGCACCTCTTGAAGTTTCATTGAGAAATTCCCCCATTTTCCCCATGTTTCCCCAATGCTTCCCTCAATCAGCGATATATCTTCGGGTATCGGGGATAATATCAGCAATATCCTTATGTGTTTTCGTATCCCCTGCCAATGATACTGATACTACGAACACTAGATTGGACTAGTTTGTTCAATCTTGTAGCTTGCTAGTCATGCAGCAGTAGGGGCTTTTTCCTTTGATGAATTGCAGCTGGTGGGCTTTTATTTATTGAAAAGAAATTGGCATCCAACAAGACTAGATTCCTCATGCCACTTGCGGTCGCCAGTGCAGCCTCAACAAATTCGAGGTTCAGAAGAGGCAATCATCATCGAGAGACTGGTGGTCGCTAACAAAAATCAGATCCGCAGAAAAGACCCCCTTTCAATCTATTTTTGGATTGGATTTCTTGGGTTTTCAATGGAAGTATCAAGCAGTCATCAATGACATGGAAATACAACCAACAAATCACTACTACTAAAACCTCGCTGACAATCAATAGGTAATGTGCTGTAAAATGCCATAGCTTCTCAAGATAGCTTTATCAGAAGTTTAATAAATACAGTTATCAGAAGTTTAATAAATATAGCTTCTCAAGATAGCTTTATCAGAAGTTTAATAAATATAGCTTCTCGAGATAGTTTTATCAGAAGTTTAATAAATACAGTTATCAGAAGTTTAATAAATGCAGTTCATACATAGAAATGGTGAAAGCCTTTGGGTGCCACTTGTGTTGCAATAACAGATGAATTGCAAAGTGTTTTATCTCCAACAATTACTGACAAAGCCTCCAGTTAGACTTCTTCTTCTTCTTGTTTTTTTTTCTTCGTCTAGGGATGATAAATTCATCAAGCTAAAGCAAGAAAGGCTACACCAAAAAATACCGAAAGAGGGGGTAGTTGTGACCTCTCATCACCCCACCCTATGAAGTAAAAAAAGAAAAAAAGAAGGAAAAAAGAAGAGATCAGAAGGCCCAAAGGCAACAAAATGACCCACCAAACTAATGACCAACAAAAAACAAAAGACAAGCAGCCTCAATCCAATGAAATTTTTTTCCAGTGCCTCAAAAGCGATTGGAATGAGATCCCATCGAACTCCGGTAAGCCAACACCCACTCAACCGCTAGGATGATGCTGCGACAAACTACGGATTCCACTGGGGCTACTTTGTCTTCAAAGATTTTAGCATTTCTTTCTTTCCAAATTGTCCATAAGACAGCAAAAGGGATCAGCCTCCAATTAAGATTTTTTCTCAGTTGTTTAGCATGAAGCACCAAAACTCAACGATTTATCTTTTCTAGGAGCAAGATGGAACTAATTGACCTCCCTGGGCACCTCTCGGCAAGACAATTGGCATCAAGGTGCCACATTGTAAAAAATTGTAAATTTTTTTTTTATTTGCTTTTGTCTATGCAAACAGAATCTTGCCCATGTTTCATGAACATGAAGGGGAAAGCAATGATGTTTTTAGGAGGGCTAAATTGTTTGGAATAGATTGGGTGTTGGGATCAGATAGTTTGTTCCAATTCCCTATGGGTTGCTGCCTTTTGTTTTTGTTTTATTATTTTGTATATTTTGGCTTCTGCCCTTCAATGAAATGATCATCTTTAAAAAAAAATCAGAATCTTGCCTACAAATTTTTTTAACACCATGTTCCTTGAAACATGCAAAATTATCAGTGATCAGTCTATTATGCATCTCAGATTCTCCTACGAAACTGCATTGCAAAATAAGAATCGGTACTGGCTCTACTGTGACAAACGCAATTTCAAGGAGACCAAAACCATGATGCCTGACTCGACCCTAAAGACCTACCAAGGTGCTGCATCTGATCTCTTCCTCCAAATACCACTAAATGTAATGAGAAATGTGCAACCAAATTCAAAGTAAACCATTCCTAGTTAATTTTCTGAATTCCCATAAAATATTTGGAGTATGTGGCCACATTCACTCACCAAGATTTGTGCCTAGTTGTAATTCGCATATCAGCCAAAACCAAGGCTGTATAGTGGCATGGTTCAGATTTCACATCATATAACTGAATTAGGGTGGTGTTATCCAGAACTCTAATCTATATAAATTAATCAGAGCGTATCTGCTTAGTACTACAATTTTCAAAATTTGGTATTCTAAGTGCTCAAGTATATGGAACGTTTAAAAAATGATTTGCATACCATATTCAGCAGCTCTCCGATGATTAAAATCTGTACGTTTGTCGGTGTACAGTTCTAAATGTTCTGTAGGGCACCCATATTTGATGAATATCCATTAGATTTACTTGTATCTTAGGTTAAGCCTATCAGTATTTTATTATTATTATTATTTTATTTTTACAGGTTAAGCCAGTCAGTTGTAACAACCTATTCTATAAACAGGAGATTGTGAACAGGCAGAGATTATCAAATGCTCTCTTTCAAAAGAAGAAGAAGAAGAAGAAGAAGAAGAAGAGATCGAATACTCTTCCCTTCTCCCTGCAAATATTTCTCTTTCTTTCCTTCAACACTTCTTCCTTCATTTTCGTTCATCTCTCAATCAACAAAATCTATTCTTAAAAAAATACCAATGAGCAGCACAAAACACCGACAACAAAAAGATATCAACGGTTGAAGTCATAATTTCTTTGGTTTTTGAACAATTCGTGATCATCATTACCACCACCATCATCATAGCCTTGTCCCAGCCACTTGGGGTTTGCTTTAAGAATCCAATTTCTCCAACCACACAAGGTACCGTCCTTGATAACTGAACAACCCTTCATATCCCTTCGTAATAGTCACTTCCTCTATCCAAGTCCTTTTAGGCCTTCCTCTCATCCCCTTTTCAGGTCCTCAAAAAATAATCAATGTTCCCTCCTTACCAAAGCTTAAAGAATCACAGTTCACCAATCATTCTTAAGGCTGAATCTTTGGTAATTGAACAACCCTTCATATCCCTTCTCACACCACCATCCAAGTCCTTTTTAGGTCTTCCTCTCATCCCCTTTACAACCCTAATCAATGTTCCCCTCCTTACCAAAGCCATCACTAGTCTTAGTTGCAAATGACCAAACCATCTCAATCTAATCTCCACCATTTTCTCTCTTTACTCAGACTATGCTAGGCTATTTTAGACTTTAGAGGACCTCAGTTTTTGTTCTGTCACACATCCATCTCAACATTGTCATCCTGCAATACTCGATCTCGGCTCATGTTGTCTTCTAACTGCCCAACACTCAACCCCACATGGCACAGCCAGTTGAATAATTCCACTTTACCCACCTACTTATGATTCTACCGGAAACGTCATAATCCATCTTTCCATCCTTCTGAATAACAGGGCCAAGGTAATAAAACAAATCATTTTCGAACCATTGATTTTAACTAAATCGCCACTTCTGTAACAATTCCTACGAAAGTTGCATTCAAAACACATCATCTTGGTCATGCTAATTTTTGAGCCTCAACACTCTAAAATCGTCATCCAAACCTCACCTCTATAATTATTCCTATGAAACTAGCATTACAAATACTCCGTCTAGTTCTGCCATTTTTTTAGCTTCTAGATGCAGGAGTCTTCTTCCAAACCTCCAAGTAGCATTTCCCACTCTCTAATCTTGTCAGCCAATGCCATGTTATCCACAAACAACATATACCACGGGACCTCATAATTGAAATTAGTGGTTAATTCATCCATAAGTGCAAAAAAGGTTTGTTTCAATCAATGCATTAATAAAATATAACAGATGGTTATGTATTCCTTTGAGTTACAGTGTTTGATTTATATTAGTCCCAGTTCATAAGTGCTTAATTCTTTTCACATAATATGTTCGTCAAATTCTTCAGTTTACACAAGATAAATCTATGGCAATAATTCATAAATGATTCACTAAATATGGTAGTAATTCATAAATGTGAAGTCTGTTTACAGAGTGTCGATGGATAACGAGAGAATATGGCATTAAATTTTTTTTTTTTCTTGGATACTATTTACTATCTTTTACATTTCATTACCTGTACACTTTTTTAAAATAATACCTAAAAGTAACTTCATTCACCAGGGATTTGTTAGCCACGGCTATTTTTCAGGCAAAACAATGGAAGCAGTGGATGATCATCCAGCATATAATAAATAAATGAAAAGTTGGTCAAGAGACGTATTCGAGACTAACAGAGCTTTCATTTTATTCTTTCTTTGGTTGATAATGATGTGGGGGTTCTTGGAAACCTTTCCAAGCCTGGGTAAAGGGGGAGGGCTCATGTTAACAGGGCAGTGGATCGTAGTACTTTTGTCAATCAATCATGAGAATTCACATTTAGATATGGTTGGCAAAACAGGCTTTGTAAAGAAGCTAACAAGTGATTTATCCGTTTAATGACTTGTTAGTAGCTTTCAATTGTACTTGGCAGGAAGAAAGGAATGGGAGATGTTTCAAGGGGGAATCCAACTCGGTTGGGTCCATAGTGAAAAGAGTCCATTATTATATTTTCGAGTGGGCCTCCAATGTGTTTTGTTTCAAGGATTGTAATTTGTTTTTGTATGGTTGGTAATTGATCCACTATCTCAGCAGGTTGATCCCCTCCTTGTAATCCTCAATCTTTTAACGCAAGTTTTCTGTTCCTCTATCTTTTAACGCAAGTTTTCTGTTCTCTCTCAAAAGAAAAAAAGAAAAAAAAATTACTTGGCAATTTCTCTCGAACAAAGAGTCACTAGTGAGCCAATATTTTCTGAAATCATCAAGGTGTGTTTTCAACTTTAAATCAAGAAACATCATATATATACCCATTATAGAATGCATTTGTCCTCCACTTTGTCATGGTTTTCTCTTACTTGTGCATAAGTGTAACAAAGTCCATAGAAGTTCCACTTTTCACTTCCCATTTTATAGCAAGTGAGATAACTATTTAAATATCTTCTCACCTCCACTTTTCACTTCCCATTTTATAGCAAGTGAGATAACTAATTAAATATCTTCTCACCACAATAAGCACAAACTACAATTTGATTCGTAAAATACTGCTATAACATCCTTTTAAAGAAAAATAACTGAGACAATCAGAATATTTTATGAGATCGCAAGGAAAATGCCTTCTATGAAGAATGCCTATCCCTAACACGCGTTTTATGGGCCAGAATCACAAGCAAAACATTGTTCATTTGTTTCTCCACTGTGATGTAGCCAAGGATATTTGGGGCAAGTACCAGTGTTGTCAAAATCCTATGATTTAGGATTTGAGTCGAATCTTTAGCAAAGCGATTTAAATCCCACCTTTGAATCCATTTTTATATGAATCCTACAATTTTATAACTTAAATCTTGCTATTTACGATTCAAATTATACTTGTTCTCTTCTATTTTAAGCTTCACTTGGCTTTCATTTTATGACAAAAAGAAGGAGATATTTCTTATTAAGTTTTCTTCTATTTTAAGCTTCACTATTACTTGGTGCATATTGATGGCAAAAAGGATGATTGCTGAGTTTTTAAAATTTTCCTATTTATTTATATTTTTCATATTTTAAGAAAATCATAAAAATCTTACGATTTGCGATTTGATATGATTCAATCCCTTTTACGATATGCGGTGTGATAACGATTTTGACAACATTGGCCAGTACCACCAGTCCTGTTTTTTTTGAAAGATCAGCTCCTCCACTCATTCAGGAACTCCCCTATGGCATTTTGTCGGATCTTTGGCAGAAAAGGAATGGAAGAGTCATTGACGTACAGCTCTCCTGAATCACCGAAGGGCACTACTTCCACGATCAGTAACCTGGCCCTATTAGGCCTGAGTTCATGCGCTGGTCCTTCAGGGAGTTTAGGAGTATTTGGGCCACCACTGAATTGCAATGGGGCAGCATCTGGTTGTTTTCTGTGGGTCTTTTTGTTTGTCTGCTGTATGTTTTTGTTCTTCTTGCTTTGTCAAGTTACTGATGAGAGGATGACTAGCTTTAATGAAATCTCATCATTGCTTTTAAAAAAAAGGACGACTAGCTTTAAGCCTGTGATTCTCGTCTTCTTTGTTCAATCAAGTATCTTCCTTCTTCTTTTGATAAGTGTTCAATAAAGTGTAACCATTCAAAAAAAACAAAAAAAAAATGATGGGAATTAAGCTTAAGAAAACCAACACAACAAAGAACTTTGCTATACTGATATGTAGCTGAATTGTTCAATGAAAAGCTAGTACTTAGTTATTTAGTGCCATAAGGATTGGATGATAGTTGCATGTCACCCACACAGATATTTCAATGCATTACATGCTAAAGAATCCATATATGTTGTCTTCTTCAATAGGCCCACTTGAAAAGGAGTCTACTGCATATGCTCCCATAGAGGAGTTTTAAATCATCCGTCTGTCTTGGTGCATGCTTTTAGGCCACCACTAGAAGGAACATTGTTGTGTATGCATCTTTTTTGCTATTATTAGATTCCTAAATATGGAAATGTGTATTTTAGCATTTGTTGAAATATCATTGAGAAATTCCACCATTTTCCCCATGTATGCATCTTTTTTAGGCTCTCATTGAATGAAAACTTATTATGTATGCATCTTTTTTTACAATTATTTGATTTCTAAATATGCAAATGTATAATCATCTCTGAAAAAAAATGCAAATATGTATTTTAACACCTCTTGAAAAATTTCCCCAATGTTTTCCTCAATCAGTGATACATCTTTGGATATCGATGTGTTTTTGTATCCCTGGCTAGTGCTACATGTAACAATGCTGATACTATGAACAGTAGATTAGACTAAGTTTGTTCAATCTTGTAGCTTGCTAGTCATGCAGCAGTTGGGGCTTTTTTCCTTTGACGAATTGCAGCTGGTGGGCTTTTATTTATTGGAAAGAAATTGGTATCCAACACGACTTGATTCGTCATGCCACCTGTGGTTGCCGGTGCAGCCTCAACAAATTCAAGGTTAAGAAGAGGCAATCGTCATCGAGAGATTGGCGGTTGCTAACTAGAATCAGATTTGCAGAAAAGACTCCCTTTCAACCTATTTTTGGATTGCATTTGTTGGTTTTAGGAGGGAGGGAAAGTGATAACCTGCCCTTTTGGGTCCTGCTTATCACATTTAAACATTCACCTGTCCAGTACAAAACAGGATTACCCCATCTTCAGATGTAACCGGATGGCAATTTCAGGCATTTCCAGGCTAGGGTTGCAACTCGGGTGGGTTAGGTCAAGTTTAGAATTAATCTGAGACCAATCTGACCTCAAGATGACACCAAGCCACAACCCGACCCAAACCCAACCCAACCGAAGTGAGGGAGGGAAGCCCATCTGCAACTGCTGTAGTTGAGGTTAGCCTACAGAACTAATGTTGCATGTGAGATGTATTTATAGACATCTAGAATTTATTAATATGCCTATAGAAAGTGCTTATTCTCATTTTTTGGCTGGTTGTCCATTGTTTTCTATGCTGTGGCCCAACTGTTGTTTGGATGGGCAAGGAGGGGTTCAACCTGCATGGAAGCCCTACACTATGGTGGCCCCCACATGCATCTAGTTTTATTAAACAATTTTTATTTTTTATTTTTTTTTAATGGAACCATTTTATTAGTGATTAGGCTCTTTTGCCCCTTTTTTTTTTCGTTTACATATTGCCAGGGACTGTATGCATGGATGGATATTGAAAACATTTTGAATATTGAAATCTGTCCAATCTGGATTGGGGGCTGTTTGGATTTATGGAAAGTGAAGGAAAGGAAACCCGCCTTCTCTTGTTTGTCAAGACTTTCCTTCTTGGAATTTATGAAAACACCTTTTCCCACTCTTTGTTGAAAAATAAACAAATGTATTTTTACCACCTCCGTCTCTAAGAAAGTTACTTGAAAAAAAAATTACCGTGGGAAGAAAATGGAATTTTCAAGTGTTAAGTCGTCCAAGTATGCCACTATCTTCAATTGGCCTACATGTGGCACATTGTGCCACGTGTCAATGTGCCAAATGAGTGTTTGTTTGTGTTCGGTTATGCCCAATGTGTTACAGTGTCACATGTCACCATCCATCTCTTCTTGCAGCCCACGTGTAAAGCATTGCATGTGTTAATTTGACACCATTCATCTCAAAATAATAAAATAGGCAATTAGCCTTTGTTTTTAATTCATTATTCCATTATTGTTTTATTGAGAAACTTGAGAACTGTGATTAACATTGAAAAAAAAAGTCTATAATGTAAAAAGATCCCATTCAGAGTGATCAACCCTCCCCCCTCCCCTTCTAAATTGTCTGATAATCATGTCAACTTTCACAAGTCTGATACTATAACATTGGTGGTTGGATAGTCATGTTGACCTTAATAGGTCTGATACCATGATTGGTTTGGAGCTTGAGGTCTTAAGCATTCAATTGAAATCGAGTTAAGTACGACTAGCAGGCCCGACGCTTTCTTAATCACACACGTTTGATTGAACCGTGTTTGATTCAATAACAACATTAACTATCTAATTTTCAAAGGTAGTTACCTTTAAATTGTCCATTTAATATCCATTAATTAAATGGTTGGGCTTGTCTGATCAATGTGACTTCAGATATTTGATCCATCCACAATTGGACGGTTTAGATGGTTAAACATTGGCCCGAATACGAGGAGGAAGAGTCACCACCACGTTTTAAATGGTGCAAGGTCTAATGAGACTAGCAGTGGACATTTAATTCACATCCCGTCCAACCAGCCTGATTTTTGGGCCACCAACATTTACGATTGGATGGGTCACCGGATAGCTCATGGATCCGTTGTTACAGATCATTTTATGGCATTGTCCCAAAACTGAAGCAGATCCAATTATCAGGTGGACCATACCATAAGAAACAGTGTTGATTGACCGTCCCACAATTAAAAACTTCTTAGGGCGTATTTTAATGTTCTCATAGTGTTTATTTACCATCCAATCTGTTGATAAGGTCACATATGCCTGGATGAAGGGAAAAAATAAATACCAGCTTGATCCAAAACTTTCGTGGCCCATTAATTGTCATTTCCCACTGTTTTCGATAGTGTGGTCCACCTGATAATTGAATCTGCTTCACTTTTGGCATAGTGCCCTAAAATGATCTAGAAAAATGGATGGACGGCGTGGATGCAGAATACATACATCAAGGTGGGCCCCCCGCACCGTCTTGTGTGAGCCCAGGGTCTCACCTAATCCGCTCCCTCCGGGGAGTTACGTAACAGACTAACAGCTAACATCCCTTGTTACGGAGGTCTTAGACCATAGTGCGATCAGATCCGCACGTGCCATTGTGGCACTCGTGTGCAAGATCCAAGCTGACAGGCAGGCAGGCCGCATCCTGCAGATGATCTGACAAAATCGGGACAGGTCGCTCACCATCGATTAAGTTAATTAGCCTTCCCTCGGATGCCGATTGACTTCGCAGCCTCCCGTGTAAACTTCGTGCAACAAGAAGCTAGGTGGGGCCTACTTTTAGGTGTACGCGAGTCGAAACTGAGTCGAGCTTGGCACAGTTTTACTCGGCTTGGCCACTAGCTGACCCCAGCTCAAACACGGTCAATTCAAGTCGAGTTCGAGCCAAAATCGAGTCTTTGCAGCATTTTCTCAAACACATAAAGTACACCTTCAATTTCTCACAGAATGTAAAGCAACAACATTGGTTTACAGGTATTTCATCAAACACTTGGTAGACAACATAAAAATCAAGATACAAGGGTATTTGTTTCATATCCATACCTTCCTCATCACCAACCGACACTTTATTGAGTCATTTCATCAAACACTTGCTGAGCAACATCAATATTAAAATAACCGAGGCACCAAACTGGTTTGATTCGAGTCAAGTTGAGCTCAGGCAAGCTTGAACTCGGCTCAAAGTTTTTTTGAGCTCAAAAAATCAGCTTGGCTCGAACTCAGTTTCGAACGGAGCCAAATTGAGCTTTTTCAAGTCAAGTCAAGCGAGCTAACCGTGCTAACTCAGTTTTTGTACAACTCTAGGCCTATCATGATGTTGTGAGAAATCCACCCGTTCATCCATTTTTTTATATAATATTAGGACATAGGTATGTAGACACTAGGATCCCAGGGGCAATTGACTCGATGCCGCTTTTTCACTTGTTGTCTTTTTTTAGGGCTTTGTATTATGATTGATTGATTATGTTTGTCGAGATTTGCCACTAACTAATTTTTTCGTGTTTACAGTCGATTAGACCATAAAAAAACATTAGGGTAGGGATTCAAATATTTATTGACCTAAGATGTCTCTTTGGTTTTACGATTAGAGATTCTGAGTAAGGAAATACGGTTACAAAGAGGAAAATTGTTAAGCACTTACTATGCTTGTACATATATACGGCCTTTACTTCACAGGATTTGACTGTTCTTGAGAGTTAAGATTCAGTTCTCATATGCGAATGCATACAATGCTTATGACAAAATGTAAAGTAATTGACATGTTTTATGTTAGGTATGTTTTGATTAAATTGACAAGCCTCAGAACATACTTTCGAGCCAATTTAGTGTAAAGTGTGTTGAATGATGAAATGAGTGTTGCACTATACAAATGCTATAGTTAGATGAAACTTGATTGAAAATAGTTAAGTGAACAGTAATGTCACAATGATCATATCAAGTAGCTTGGATTAAACTTGAGTCTGACTCAAAAGGCTAATGTTAAGGCCGGACCTTGGTTAAAATCTCTTCCTCACTCTTACTCTCTTTAGTGGGGTGGATGCTTGATTGTGGATGGATAATGATTATTGTGGATTGGTAATGAATGATAATAGATGATTTGAAATGTGAATGGAAGGGGTATATTTATAGCCTTTTAGCATGGTTTCTGATAATTCATGCAAAGCTTGAGGTTAAAAAGGGTTTGGATGGTTGGGATTTGAGATTGCTCTATGGAAAAATCTCATATGTTAGTTTATATGGCATAAGACGTAATTTTGGCTTAAGTGAGGGGCATTAGAGCAATTTTTAAGTTTTACACATGCATGAAATTGGCAGGGAGGACAACTGCACAAGAGTGGGTAGCTGGCCAACGTACGGACCTACGGCCAGTGTCACATGGTGAGTGGCACCTAGGGTGCCGCTCATCCTTCCTTAACTTCAGAGGAAGGTTCTTCCTGTACACGTGGACAACTTTGATTCCTTGAAGTTACTTTATTGTCTCCCATTTTTTACGAATTGGGCTTTGAAATGGGCTTGGGCCAAAATGGGTTAAGAACTTAACAAGGTGAGTTGACCGGGTAGGCGATGTGGGTTAATCAGCTGAGTTGACTCAGTGGGTTGACTTAACGAATCAACTCAATGGTTGATTCAATGGGTTAGGTTTTTCCAAACATTTAGGTTCGGGATTAGTTTTAGGGTTGGTTTTCAGGATTTAAAAGTTTGGATTAAGGTTTTGATCAGGATTTAGTGTTTAGTTTCTGATTTGGCTTAGGGTTAAGGGTATGTATGTAACACGTCGGATTTTGGGGACGGAGTAGATACTTGGCTCCCGATATCCCGGGTGTCACTTATGCTTTGCGGACGCGGGGTTCTATACTTCGTTTTACCTAGCATTTGAGCAATTTATGGGATTAAAGTCGACTATGCAAAGTACTCTAGAATAAATGTAAATTTTAACACAAATAAATCAACCAACAAGTAAAATATGTTTATCCAGAGTATGAGACTACAAATGAACAATTTATACAGTTTTAAAAATGTAAAATATATCAACTCAAGAATCTCATCGACGTCCTAAAAGTGTCCTACATCGGTCTATCAAGCTACTGGAAGTACAAGGACTCCTCCGAGTCTGTGTGAGCCTCCTCCAACGCATCAGATTCCTAGTACCTGTATCTACGAAAGTATTTGGTTAGTGTTTTAAAACAACGTCCCAGAGTAGGAGTGAGTGATCAACTCAGTGGGATCCATTAGCAATAATTACACGAGTTATCAATTCCACAGGCGCAATTAATGAAAAGCATCAAATACAAATTTCCTAGCTACTTTTTTTTAATGCATATGCATGTTATTATGATATGATGCATGCCCTCACCATCCAACACTCCCTCGAGAGACACTATTTAATGTTCACAATGCCCAATACTCCTTCAATGTGACCTTGACTGCCGAGTCGCCAACTTAACTAATGCGATGTGATAGTGAATATGTTAGTCGAGTGCTTAGTTACATCCATTCATCCAGCAGTTTGGGACAACTGGGACACCCTAACAGGGTCAATGCCCTATCCTGATCATGAGACTCAGGCGGCCACGGTGGCCTTGCGCCTGCGTTCCTTGATCCGTTTGGGTTCGTCACTCCCAGAAAGCGCATACGAAAGACAACTTGTAAAGTAGGTTTATTCGCAGTCACTATGAAGAGGTTCATCACCCCAGCGTAGGCCGACAGTTCGAGTATTGTAAGGCCCGTATCCTAAACCGTATCGTTCTGTAAGCTTCCGCGGTCCTCACGGTCGAATTCCGACAACCTGCGACCTGTAATCGGCATTTAAGCGCAACCCTGAGTTGTATCCCATATTCCAGAGTTAGCTCAACTCGAGACTTGTATCCTTGCGACCGCGCCGTCGCCGCGGTTTCAACGCCGCGTCTTGCACATCGATACGATACCCAGGCCAGGAGATGTGGACACGCATTCATTTCAAGAAAAACGTCACGCATTTGTAAAATCCAAGAGAACCTTTCAAATTAATCCTATCGATCAAGTACACATCACACCTCAAGTCAAGTACAAGCAACCTATACCCTACCCTTACCTCTCTCTTTCACAAGGACCCTAAAGTCAACTCTTTCTCTCTCCACCCATCACTCACTCATCACTCCATACATCACCCATCCCTTACATCACCTCTCTCTCTTCACTCCCAAGTAACCCTACAAAGATCATCTCAATCATTGAAATTCATCCCTTGGAGCTATAGAATGCATCGGTGGAAAGATGAGTCCAAGATCTAACAGTGGGTGATCTAGAATTTTCACCATGGATTTGTATGATTGAGGGACCACTTGTGGTGGGACCCATTTGTGTATGCATTGTATCATGTGTAAGAGGGGCCCATAGTGGTAGGGTCCCTCAACTTCATCGTCTCTCTCTCTCTCTCTCTCTCTCTCTCTCTCGTATGATGGCCCACCTTGATCTATGTGTGATATCCACACCGTCCAGCTTCGATATCCACACCGTCCAGAAGCTGGATGTGTGGGGCTTACCATGATGGACGTGTTGTATCCTTACCGTCCAATCTCTGGATGGTGGGAAGTTTATTGGCCGAAGCAACTCACACCAGTAAAATAGCTGCTGTATTGGTATCACCAAATTCTGTGGGTCCCACGTGGATCTGTATCCAGATCGTCCATCAATGGACGTCCAGAGCCTGGACGATTTTTTTTTAAAAGGAATACACACACACACACACATACATACAACAGACGTAGATTAGTTACTAGCAGGGTGACACGTCACCAAGGGGCTGTGGGGTCAGCCATGATGTATGGGTCTTATCCACACCGTCCAGCATTCTGGACAGGTGGGGCCCATTGTATTGATGTGTGGTACATCACACCATCCATAGCTGGACAATACTATGTGGGGCGCACAGTGATGTTATCTGCACCGTCCATCTGACGGTGTGACCCACCGTGGTGCATGTGATTACCCACATCGTCCACTATTGGGACGGTGGGAACCCCACCTGGACTTATGTGTTATATCCAAACCTTCCATCCACCTTATAGCAGCTATATTGCTATTGTCATGACGTCAACAAGTTTCTGTGGGACCCACCTGTATTAACGTCAGTAAGTGCTGTGGGACTCCACCGTAATGTGTCTGCACGTCCATGCAATCTACCTATTTTGGGAAGATCATGGGGCCCACCCCATATGTGTGGGGGTGGGGTCCACCTTGATATATGTAATTATTATTATTATTATTATTTTTTATTTTTTTCTAGCCAGCAGGGCCATCCATCTGTGTACGCTGCTGGACGTCAAGGCCCACTGTGATGTACCTTATCCACACTGTCTAGCAGCTATGGGACCCACCTGATATGTATGTGCTTTTTATCTACACTATCCATCTAGAGATCTGTTGGGGCTAGGGTCCAAATGATGGACAGATCCAGCGGTTGGGATCTGCCACCTGCAGTCCTACTGTGAGCTGTATGTGCTTTCTTCACTTCAACTGTCCACACCCACATGGACCCCACTGTAATTATTATTTGTCCTCCAATCTGAGGACTGTGGGACCCACCTTGAGGTTTGTGATGAATTCACACCGTCCATCAGGTTGGACATGTGGCCCACCTTGATTGTATGTATTCTATAGCTACACCGTCCGTCCATTTCCTGGACGTGGATCCACCATGTGTATGTGTTTTAGCCACGCCGTCCAGTCCGCTGGACGTGTGGTCCATTGTGATATGTGTTGCCCATTTGGCGAGGCCCATGGATGTATTTATGGCCCATTCGGCGAGGCCCATTGTGATGTATTTATGGCCCATGTGCGGAGGCCCAAGTAAGAGGCCCATTAAGATGTATTTGAGGCCCAGTTAAGAGGCCCATTGTGATGTATTGGAGGATCAGATATCAGACCCCAATGAGATGTATATGCGGCCCATGAGTGAGGCCCAATGTGATGTATTTTGTGGCCCATTTGGAATGTGCAGGGCTCACCCTAATGTAATGCAATTATGGCCCATTATGATGCATTTAAGGGCCAGGCGATGGGGCCCATTGTGATGTATAGTAGGCCCGTGAGTGGCCCATTGTGATGTATTTGTGGCCCATAGATGTGGCCCATTGTGATGTATTTGCGACCCGTGTATAGGGCCCATTGTGATGTAATTACGGCCGTGTATGAGGCCCATTATGATGTATATATGACCCATGTGATAAGGCCCAATGTGATATACTTGTGGCCCATCGTGATGTATATTAGGCCTTTTGTGTGAGGCCCACTATGTTGTGCATGAGGCCCCTGTGTGAGGCTATGGGCTCACTATATGATTGACCCTATAAGGGCCACTCCTAAGGAGCAATGATGGTCAAATGTCCACATTGATGAACAATGATGGTTAAATGTCCACATTGTGACCTTCCCTTAGGCCCTTTGTTAGGCCAATTATCGAGGCCGATTATCGGTGTCGGTTATTAATGCCGATTATGAGTATGTGAAAGCATGACATCATGATACATGCCCATACGCATCATTTGCATGTTTGTTATGAGGTGTGGTTGACCATTGCATTTGCTATAGTGCAGGTTGTTTATGAAACTCCCTGATAGGCGAAGTCGTCTCACATGAGCGCACGGTATGCACAAGATTGATGCATGATTGGACTGTGTGACTCATGCATCATGCATTTTGATATATGAACACTGTACGCCCTAGCAACATCAGGGTTGTGGCCTCCACAAACATGTCGTGGATGGCTAGATGGGACACCGAAAATATTTAATTTTAGTATACGAGCACCATAGATGTCCCTGGGTGAAAATCTCTAAACCTACATGGCCAGGAGATACCCCAACGTTAAGACCGAGTGGATATTTATATGAGTGCATGAGGGTCGTATACCAGTAGGCCGAGTCTCCCACTGTGTCGTGGTCAATTGGGAGGGGGTGTGACCTTACCCGCCTGAGTGAGGGGACAATATCTAGGTTGAATTGACCAGCTTGAGTAATGGGTCCACTGTCGACGAGTTGGGCCCGTTATTAGCAAGTAGATAGTGAGTTCTCTTCCACTTACACAATTGTGCGCTCGGATAGGGGCGATAAGCTGGCATAGAGTGTAATAGACCCTAGTGATGATCCCAGAGATGTATAGTACTGATATGTGGACTTATTGAGCAGGAGTTGTATACTCAGCATTTCACTCATTCATTAATTCATTCACTACACACTCGGGCTGGTGGTTCGTAAATAATTGATATGTGTACCTTCGCAATGGCCAGGATTTCGGTTGGGGCGCGTGACTAACCTGAAATCAGGAGTTTACTACATTGAGTTTGGCTATCCAAATTTAGGTATGAGACTGGTTTGGATAAAAGTCTCTTGTAATGGATCCCATAGCCTGCGATACTACGTACTATCATCCTGACTTCACACTCCAGCTTGGTCATTTCATTCGCACCCATATTGCATTACATCTGTGGTATATGGTATTCCGGGTTGCTACGTTTCTGCATTTATATGACATCGATGATCCTGACGGTATTTGTGGACTCATCAGGATTTGTATACTACATTGCTTCCTCAGTATATGGTATTGGCTTATTATGTTTTTGCGTCGCATAGCCTAGATGAGGCTGATGATATTTATGGACTTACCAGTATGTTTCCGTATTACTTTGATATTGTACGATTTATGGATTGCCAATATTTCTGCTTTCTCTGATATTTATATGCTCGGCACGTGCATCGCACACACTTACGCCGCCCTCTAAGCTTTCTATAAGCTTATGCACGATAGATGCGTGCAGGTGGCGTTAGGTCATAGCAGCATTGAGCTTGGAGCATGCAGCTCTCTTATGGAGCTTTGATTATTGATATATGTATTTCTCTTTCAACACTATATTTAACTGTTTATATTAGTGTATATGTGATGATGATGTTGTCTTTGTGATTTGGGTAAACTTGTGGTTATGCTTGTTATGAAACAAATGTACGTTGAAACTCCTCCTCGTAGGATCCCAGGATCGGAATCTAGCGTATGGGTGCTAGAAGTCGAGAATAGGGTACTATGGAGGATGTCGGCACCGAATTTGGCGATCAAGAATTTTGTGAGCCCGGTTTCCGAGTTTGGGGCGTGACAAGCATAGTGTCCCATTCCACCATGCCCGGCTCACAAGGCGGTTTTATACCCTGGATTGCTCGCGGTCACTACGGAGAAGCTCGTCACCCCAGCGTAGGCCGACAGCTCGAGCATAGTGTCCTATTCCACCATGCCCGACTCTCGAGACTTGTGAATCGTATCATAATGGTTATCAGTGGGTACTATATGGACGTAGGGTGCCCTAGGTTCAAACAGGCGTGAGCATACATGGTTAACAAATATGGTCTGTCAGCTAGTGGGCCAATCTGCCCCATTCAGGCGAATTGCAGAACTCACGGCATCAAGTGTAAGCATCCCATGTAGTCATACTATTGCTGGCTATCCGTACTCGACCTAAATGGGTTATGTTGGTTGTTGGGCAGCCCTACTGATGGGGTTGCCGAAACAGACTTCGAAGTTTTGCTGGCCAACCTGACAAGAAGGATTGAATTTCTTGATATTGTAAAGGGAATCATCTTCTACTTTTAGTTGCAGAAAATTTAGGCATGCATAAGTATAAGATTCAATTACTTAATATCATAAGAGATCACGAATTACTTCTAATTGCAAGAAAGATCTAATCAAGCATGTAAATGATTTTCAAGTTGCTTAATATTGTGAGAGGATCATGTTCAACTTTTAATTACAGAAAATTCGGACATGCATGTAAGTAATTTCACAATTAATTGTCCTAGTTTAAATGTATAGGAGACATGCAACATATTTCCCCTCAATTACCTCAGATTTGGGAATGAACTATACTCAATTTCTCATAATTGAAAGGAAATTAAATTGAAGGCAGCATTATAGTGGCTTGGAATTAAACACTTCTTACTCTAGGCAAGTTTAATCAGGTTAAGACGAAATATCTACCAATAGATTCCTTGTAAATCAACATGTAAAACAAAATTTTCATACACAATCATTAATTCTAGCCTAGGTTCGATAAATGGCCACCTAAGGATAATGGTCCGCACTTAGGAATGGTTTGATGGTTTGCGGAGCTGCTCCTTAAGTGTTGGTTTTGTGGGTTGGTGTATCGGAGCTCTGCGCCAATAAAGTTTGCATGTTAGAGCACATACAAGTGGGTTAGGACACCTAAAATTTGGAAAGGGGGCTGGATTGATTACCTTCTGATTGCTGGTGGGCCTCTTCTATGATGGCGGAGTCGTGGGCCCCGATGTGAGTTGAGGTAGGAAGGAGAATTTTTCAAAATTCAGCTCCTTTAGAGCTCTCTCTCTTTCTATTCTCCCCACTCTCCATCTCTTTCTTGTAGCAAAATTCATATGGGAGTGAAGGAGTGGATTTCTTAGACTTATATAGTCTGAAATTTTCATCTAAATGGCCCTAGGAGGTCTTATTCTAACATGCATGTATTAGTGGGTTGATTTCTGGTCCCCGGGGCCATTCCAGTGGCCTCCTTACCTATTTTGTCATGTGGCAGGTGTTACATTATCGAATGAGTGGTTGGTTTAAATTTGGCGGCAAACGGATAACTCGATTGGCCGCGGGGGCCTGAATTGCGATCAACGATCACTGATGTTCGATCAGGGCCCCAGTTATACGGATATGAGTAGGGAAATATCCCTGACTCATGGCCCGAGTTTGATTGCAATTCAACGGTTGAAAAGTCGCAACTTCGCCGTTTTAGTGGCGAGGCTAACTCACTCAAGTTTTAGGTTTCAAGTCCCAGAGAGTCGCGCCTTTCAAGCTCTACCTTCACAGTCCAAGTTGTGCGGTTCGGGGCATCGTTTGGGCCCACTGTCCACGATGGACATTAAGCCCAATGAGACAGATATTATTTTATAATTTCGGAACTAGTGGGCCAGTAACGAGTGGTCTGGAGCTTGTTCGGATAATCGAGGCATTTTTTAAATAAATTGGGTAGGGAGATTTCTTGAACGCATTTGTTATGGTCTGGATTAACTAAGTTCACAGTGTGACTTATTCGAAATTAGCGAAAATGGTGATTCAGTCATGATCACTATAAACCGTTGGTTCTTTGACTAAATGAGTAAATAGGTTGATTTAGTCTATTAGTTAAGATCCGGGCTATAGCTGGCTCGGCTTTGGATAGATTTTTAATTTAGTTACGGTTGTTTTAATTAGTCAATAATTGGTTGGTTCGGCTAGATGAATAATTCACGAGGCTAGACTTGAGGTTTAAGTGATCAGGCAGATTAGTTGGCTTCATACGGTTGATTAATCGAATTTGTGTAATTTGTTTTTTTTAGAAACTTTCCTAATTTGTCTTTCTTAGAAACCTTCCTTCTTTCTTTTGTCAAATAGGTTACTTATATATATATATATATATATATATATATATATATATATATATATATATATAAAGAATTGTTGACAATCCAAGATAGCAAAAATTCAAGAGGTTACAATGTATTAGGGTTTGACTTATGGTTAAGGATATTGATTATGGTTTGATTTACCGTTAAGGGTATGAATGGAGGTTTGACTTATGAGTTCGGGTTGAGTTAGGCCTAATATAAAGGAAATCAGACCTAGACCTGCTTAGCAACTGGGTTTGTCCTTAGACCCAGACCTATACCATTTAACAAATGGGCCGGGTTTGGGTCTAGTCTAGGTATCCCATACGGTGGGTCGGGTGACGGTCTAGTCTAGGTACCCCATAAGGTATGCTGACCCATTTACATCCCCACATGAGCATGACTTCTATAGATCCCCGGATCCACTGAGGTGGGTGGAGCCTACCGTGATATACGTGCCTTACATCTATACCATCTGTGGGTTTTGACAGCCCATTTCAAGGCATGACGTGATCCATCAAAGAAATAAATCCAAATCTTATGAACCACACCATAGGAAACAATAATGACTCAGTACGATGCCCATCATTAAAAACTTTTCAGGGCCACCGGAATCTTCATTTGCCATTCAACTATTGATAAGGTCACAAAGACTGGGATGAAGGGACTACACAAATATCAGCTTGATCCAAAACTTTTGTGGCCCAAAAGAAGTTTTTAATGGCCAATCACCACTGTTTCCTATGTTGTGGTCCACTGAGAGTCAGATATGCTTCATTTTTGGGATCGTAACCTAAAATGAGCTGCCAAAACTGATGAATGACTCAGATACAAGGAAAATACATCACAGTGAGCCCCACATCCAGGGATCCACCGCACTCATGCACCATGTAGTATACACTAGGGTAATGAGCCGGGCCAAGCTGGCTGGGCTGGGGCTAGCTTGCACCAAAATGCGGGCCCAGATTGTAAACCCGAGCCCGGTCTTCGGGTCGAGTTAGTGGGCCAAGCCCTAGCCCTTAAAGGGTGGGTCACCCGGCCGGCCGGACAGCCCGGCCCATTGCCACCTCTACCGCCGACTCTGTCTCTCTTTGCGTCCTCTTTTGGAAATACAGAATAAAACGTATTTTAAAAAAATAAATAGTTATTAGGGTTTTGATTGCGTTTTTTATAAGAAAGATGAGTGGACTCTGAGCGGACTTTTGAGAGCTCTTTTTCTGTCGCTTTTCTGGTATGATGGAGAAGAGGGAGCCGGTGTGTCAGATTCCGGCGCCGGAGAGTGGCGAGAAGGAACAGTTTCCTGTGGGAATGCGGGTGTTGGCTGTGGACGACGATCCGACCTGTCTGAAACTGCTCGAAACCCTTCTTCAGCAATGCCGTTACAAAGGTCCGTTTCTTTCCTTGCGAAAATTCTCTATTTTATTATTATTTTTTATTTAATCTGAAGATTCTTAGATTTATTATTATTTTAATTTTCAGATTCCGTTTGATTTTTTTAAGAATGTGTTTGTTAAATTAGCATCAATTTCCGAATTAATTATGCGTGGGTGTGGCGGGAATTCCGGCGCTTTTGAAATTAGGATTTGGAAGATCCAGTTTTGGAAGCGTGTGGGGATTTACGTGGAGTGGCTTGTTTGTGATTGTAAAGCAGAGCTCTTCTTCAGATCAAGACCCAAAGTTTGATTTGATTTCACATTTAGCTACAGTTTTTTTTTTTTTGGTGAAAGATGGAAATATTATTGGGGCTAAGACAGTGAAAAAGAAAGAAAATATACAGGCGAGAAACACAACAGAGAATAAGAAAAAGGGAAAAACCATACAATCAGGCGATCCAATCCCTTGTAAACAAAGTCGCCCTATTACAGATAACCTCGCGAGAAGACTTTAAATTCCGAAAGCACCTATTGTTCCTTTCTAACCAAATTGCCCACAAGGAAGCAAGTAACGCCACCTTCCATCTTCCTTTTCTCGAGCAGCCTACCCCACCAAAATGCCAAGATTGATAGAGAGATTTGATCGAGGCGGGCATCACCCAGACAACATTAGCCAGCGGGAGGATACTAGACCATATATGGTAGAGAGGATGGTGAATGAACAAGTGGTCGGCAGTCTTTGTAGCATTCAAACAGAGGAGGCACACATTGGGAAGGCACATTCCCCTTTTTTTTGGAGATTATCAATAGTCAAAATACTATTTCTCCTAGTGAGCCAGGAGAAAGCTGCAACTTTCGAGGGAGCTCCATAGCACCAGAGCTTCGATGTGTGACCTTCTTCTCCTCTCCGGCCTTCTCCTATTAGGATCGAGTAACAAGATTTGACTGAAAAGATCTCAGATTTGCTGTGTCTCCAGACCAGGGTATCCTGAGAACCTTAGAAAGCTGGATCCCCTGGAGAAGGGAAAGAAGAGTAAGAAGTTTGTTAAATTCCTCGTTATTCAGACTTCTATGACAAGGGGGGAACCAAACTCCTCCCATTAGAAAAACACTAGGCAACTAAAAGATTCTGAGTTGGGAAACGTCAGCCGACTTTAGAAAAGTGTTGCGCCAAGGGATGTCACCATACCAAACACTGTCCCAAAATCTAACTCTTGTTACCTTTTTTGTTTTTTAAAGATGACAAATTTTATTAAAAAGAAGCACAAAACAAGAAACAAGAAACAAGGAGGGGAGAAAGGATGCCGAAACAATGACCCAACTAAAACCATGAGAAATCCAAATTACAACTCTTGAGTTTGGGGGGCAGCCACAGCCCATTTACAGACTAGCAATCTAATTTGAAGAGAAATACTATCTGCCAACTTGTTGGTGTTATCGAAGCACCTTGCATTCCGCTCTTACCAAACTGCCCAACAAAAAGCAAGTTGGATCATTCTCCAAAGAGTCTTCTTAAAGTTGGGAAGACGAACTCCATGGCAAGCAAGCATCGATCCACCGAATTCGACATGGTCCACCCGATTTGAAAACGACCCAAAACATCCGACCAGATTGGAGTCAAGAATGGACAATGCATAAATAGGTGCTCCATTGACTCCCCATCTTGTACACACATGCAACAAAAGTTCGGGATAATCATAGCCCTTTTCTTCAAGTTATCAATAGTTAGGACTCTTTTCCTTCCCACTAACCATCTGAAAGCAGCAATTTTTGGGGGGAATGGAATAGGACCAAACATATCTAGTGACTCCCACCTCGGCAGGATTAGAAGATCTGCTTTGAATGGAAAAAAAGATTTCACTGAGAAACAGCCCGAACTCTCTGCTTTCCATACCCATCTGTCCGCTTCAACTTCACTAGGAACAAAAGCTTGAATACATTCCAAGAGGTCAGCATAGTCATCTACTTCCTCATCACCGAGGAAGCGTCTGTAACTGTAAGGAGCTTCCCACACTATCGTGCCTCCAATGTGAGAGAAACAACTTGCTACAAAAACTGAGGGGTCCGGTGCCAAACTAATGATGGAGGGAAACTCATTTTTTAAAATGATAGAGCCCACTCACTTGTCCTCCCAAAATCTGATTTTTTCGCCATTGCCCAAAGAACACCCCATTCCTTGGAAGAGGTCTTCCCTTACCGACCAAACTCCTCTCCACAAAGCTGAAGCCCTATAGAGCGATGATTCTCTTGCCTCCTATCCCCCACCGATAGACCATATTTGCAAGCAGGAACCTCTTTCCAGAGGGCCCCGTCCTCCTTTGCAAAGCTCTAATGACACTTCCCAAGTAACACCATATTTATCTGTCCAACAGGAAATTTAAAACCAGCAAATATACCAAGGGCCACTGCTGCCAGCTGCCACTGACTTTCATAAGAAAGAAGCCCTATAGAAGGAGGAATCCTGAGTCCACCAGCCGTCGAGGGAAGAGCCATACTTGGCTTCGATAATTTTTCTCCACAGACCGGACTCCTCCACCTCATGGTGCCAGACCCACTTGCCAAGAAGAGCCTTATTAACACAGCCTAGCTGTTTGATACCTGCTCCCCCTTCTTGAATAGGCTGGCAAACCTCAGACCAATTCATTAGGTGCAATTTCTTACCCTTGTCACCCCTCTGCCATAGGAAGTCTCTTCGTAACCTTCAATGTGAGCAATGTCAGATTTCAGACACTTAAAGAGGGAAAGAAAGTAAACATGAAGATTTGAGAGAGAATGCTTCGTAACACTGATTGCCAAATAAATAACTTATTTTATTTTTGAAATATCAAATGTTACCATGCGTTTGGGCCGTGTGGGGCCCAGTGTGAGTTGCGAGTGCCATCCAACTCCTTTCATCACATGACATCAAATGTTAGGTCTCAATGCTAATCCAGCTTGATCCATTCATTAGTCAGGTGGGCCACACCAAAGGGAACAATGGCGGGCATTAGGGAAGGGAGACCCACTGTAGAAACTTCCAGATGGAATATGGGGTCCACCGTGTTCTATATGTGCCATCCAACCTAGTCATTAGTTGTGTTCCACCAGGATGAAGGGCTATTCAAAAAATTAGGTGGCACAACACATGAATATATAGGTCTTGGGCATAATTGTACATTGCTCCTTGTGGTGTGTCCACCTGAGTTTTGGATCAGGATCATTCTTGGGATGTATGGTGAGATGAGGCGCACCAGAGGCATGGTTTGATTGCTCATACACATAATAGCTGGGCCCGTCATTGCTCCTGTGTATGGTAATTGCTGTAAATTCAAACATATGTGATCGTTCCCTATTTTCTTTTGACTGTATTTGCATATGAGAGGTACATGTGTCAATATAACAAGTGTGACTCATCAGAGCTTTCCATCTGGGCCACCATGTGATTCGATCTTCTGCCTCAAAATTCAGGCTGTTTTAACTTCTCAGGTGGGCCACAGTGTACATGATGGACTGATGGGTGAAATGATTTTTTCCAGCCATCAATTTGTTTTGTATGCTCTGGCCCACCTCAGTAGTCAAATGCTCAACATTTGGGCCAGATGATCTAACAGTGTAACCAATCTGATGAAAAGCTCTGAACAGTCACATATGTGCTATATCAGCAAGTGTGCCTGCATTTCGATGGGCAGGGCTTGCACATGCCTGTAGGATTAGTGAACTCCATATGTGGGATGTTTGTTATATGGGGTGATGGAGTGGGGACCCACCTACGAGGGAGGTCTGAGGTCCATCCATGTAGCTCAAGCAGCGGGTGCCACTTGTTACCATTACCATTGTCTAGTGTTGACCAAATGCTGATGAAATAGTGTGGCACATACTTGAATCAATCCAGACCGTCTAAATCATGGGTCTATCTTGCTGATCGATGGCAATTAAAAAGAGATGGTTTAACAGCAGAAAAGGTCAATTGTCTGAGTTTGATTTGCGAGATGAAACAGTTATGAATGTCTGAACAGTGTGATTTTTCTGCGGCACGCCACATTAACAATGTGACTCATGATTTTGATAGTTTGGATCAATCTACATGCGTTACAACTTACAAGTGTATAGATTAAGTGCCACATTTATCCAATTTCGTTCAATAGATTCACTCGTTATTTGGAAGAGGTTTTCTTTATTTATACATGTCTGAAATTCTGTCCATCCACACACAGGCATGCACCTGACATCTGAGCTTTCATCTGATTAGTAACAATGATTAGATATCCAGCCTCGAAATTCATGGCCTTTTCAGTCCTCAGGTGGTCACCAATGTACAAAATAAATTGACGGTTGAAATGAGTTTTTTTTCTGCAATATTGTTTTGTATGCAGTGGCCCATCTGAAGAGTAAAATGCTTTGATTTTTAGGCCAGAAGGTTCAGACAATGTTTCAATCAGATGGAAAGTTTGCACCTCACATGCATGTCATTCATGTGGCCTTAGCAAACCTCTATCTTGAAAACATGATACAATTTCTATTTATCATTTTCACGCACTCTTTTGTTTTTGTTTTTGTTTTTTTTTTTTTTTGAAGATGCCATGGATGACATGAAGAATTCTCATTCTTTATTTTCTTTTAGTCTTCTTTGTTTCATAAGTTAGTTTTAGCCAAACGATTGTAGTTTGCTAATGAAATCTATGCATTAGTTTTTGTTCATTGAAGTTTTGTAGCTTACTTGTCGCTTATGATATTGCAGTTACAGTAACCCCTCGAGCAGTTACAGCTCTCAAAATGTTGAGAGAGAGCAAAGAAAAATTTGATATTGTGATTAGTGATGTTCACATGCCGGACATGGATGGTTTCAAGCTCTTGGAGATCGTGGGTCTTGAAATGGACCTACCAGTTATCAGTAAGCACACTTCCACCTATTTGGTTTTCTACCTTGGGATTTTTACCGCAAAATTCCTCTAGGATTTGAATTTTATCAAATAGTGCCTTGAGGAACCGATATTCCTATGTAGTGCTTTTTCAGAGGAGAAATTACATTACTGTCCTTCTTTATTTTTTCTTTATAACAAAGTGGAGAATTGAGAATTGTGGGGCCCACATGTTATGCGTCTCACATCCACCTCATCCAACAAATGTACACCAGCATTATTATTGGACAAAACAAAAATTTGGTGGATCCAATTATAAGGTGAGTGGCTTATATCTTGGCATGTTGTGAATGTTGGGAAGGTGAAGAAGGCTTCATGGAGGCTTTGTTTGTTGGTAGGTCTTTGGGTGATTTGGGAAGAGAGAAATGGAAGGTGTTTCCGTAATGTTAGCCATAACATTGAGTGGGTCTTAGGGTTTTTGTTCGGAAGTGGGGCTATGGTTATAGTGGGGAGAAGTCCCTAGTGCCTACATAATAGGGTGGGTGGGTTGGTTTTTTTGTGCTTTTGTATTCTTTGTCGCCTTTTGGTGCTTTTTTAACTTTCAAAAAATGAAAAAGAAAAAGAAATCATAAGGTGGGCCAATCAATAAAAAATAAAATACACCATTCAAAATATCCCAATTCATGTGAAACCCATCTCATGATATAATTGACCTGATGTTTTGTTTGTGTTATCACCATGGTGGGGGTATACATTGGACAGGCTGGATGTTATACACATACCACATGGGCCCCACAAGTTTTGACTTTCACTTTTGTAAGTTCATCCCTCAAAAAGCCCTCGTAATTTCTAATCGTCCAAGCATTATTTGGTAAAATATTGATTCCTCTGGAATTTTATGGTAAAAATCACTTATATATTTTTCCTTAAACATGAAATTCATGGGCTATTGCCATTTTTAAACCTTTGGACGAAATTATCTAATAGCAAAAATGAAATTAATGCAGTGATGTCTGCAAATAGTGAAGTCAGCAATGTGATGAAGGGTATAAAGCATGGGGCTCGTGACTATTTGCTGAAGCCCATTCGGATCGAAGAGCTCAAGAACATTTGGCAGCATGTAATTAGGAAAACTTTGCTTGATCCCAAGGAGGGAAATGATACTACTGACAAAAACAAATGCGGAATGGCTGATGGGGGCCTGAAGACCAGCAGGAAATGCAGAAATCAAAGCAAGGAGAAAGAGAATGAGGACAACGAACAGTCTGATGAGGACCCGACTGCTCAAAAGAAGCAGAGGATTCTTTGGTCTGCGGAGCTACATTCGCAATTTATTTCAGCTGTCGAACACTTGGGCGTAGAGAGTAAGTATAGTTGTAACAGTGTTACTTGCCTTATTCGAGCATCTTTATGGTTCGTTTGGGTATGAGATCCTACTAAATCGGGATTCGGCCTAATCTTGATTTTGGTAGGTCCCATGATGTTGGACAAACCTCTTAATACGAGGACCGAATGCCCTCCACTGATGTGCATCCAAAGAGGACTGTTATAGCTGAAGAAAGTTATAGAGGGACTACTACAGGTGGTAAAGGGTGGAATGAAGGGCTTAAAGGGTTAATAGGGGCAGATTTATGAAGAAGGTTTTAAAGCTTGAAAGTTAAGGGTTGAAGGTCTAATTAGTAAAATATGAGGAGTAAAACTAAGCAAGGAAACAATGAGTATATAAATCTTTCAAAAAAAAAAAGAAAAAAAAAAAGAGTATAGAAGAGAGAGTAGGAATAATGGGGAGCATTTTTACACCGGGCTTGAGTGGGGTGGCCGTGGGATGCAGGGGCACACTTGGGGTGGGCGGCCTGCGGAACCCATGGATTTGGGGCCTGTGTGAGGTGGAACCCATGGATTTGGGGCCCACGAGGGGGCGGAACCTATGGATTCGGGCCCCCAATGAGTGTTTGGCTGAGGACCTAACCCATAGATTTGAGGCCTAGGCTATGAGATAAAAGGATTAATTCGCCATGCTCTATCAGTTCGAGCTTTTAGATCAAGTGGTTAATTGTCCCGCATCAAAGAAGAGTGAAAGATATATTTTTGTCTTACTATGGTTTTCTAAAGTCCCACTTAGAAGATTTTAATGGAGTGACACTATTAACAATTGGAATGGTTTAAAATGACATGACCTCTACCTTTTATAAACTCAATAGAACTTTTATACATTAACTCAAAGACTTTGGAAAACACTCTAGTTTTTAGGAGAATTAATGACTTACACTCAAGGACATGGGAAGACTCTCTAGTTTCAAGGAGGTTTTTTTTTAAAATTTTTAAAATTTTAAAATTTTAAATTTTTTAAAATAAATTTTAAACATTGATAATTTTTATTAATAAGAGGCCAAAGCCTAGAAAAATACATATACCCAAAAACGTTTAGAAATTACAACTTTAGCCAGCTGTCCGGAAATTGAACAATGGCCCTTGAGGCTATCACTTATTCCATTACATGTGATTTAGCCCTTATAAACACCTCTGATACTTGTCCCTCACGATTCTTGAACCATCTCTCATTCCTTCCTAACCATAGGAACCATATACTCGCTAGCAAAACCGCCAAACTTTTCTTACCTTTTTCCTCACCATGCCACATAAAACATAAGCATTCAATAGAAGTTGACGTCATCCATGCTATATCGACAACTTGAAAAAACTATCTCACATACTTTTTGCAAACAAGTAATGTATAGAAAGATAGTCCATCGATTCCTCGTCTTGATAGCATATTAAACATTCATTCGGAAGGATCATCTTTCTCTTGCGAAGATTCTCAATTGTTAACGCCTTCTTTCTTCCCACTAGCCAAGCAAGCGCTACTACCTTTGGAGGAGCACCGTAACGACATACAAATGCTGTCGGACTGATCTTTTTTGCTATTGCAATTCCCGCTTAGCATTGTATAAAAAGATTTCACTGAGAACTTCTCAGGCTTATCTTTTAACCATTTCATCGAGTTTGATTTTGAAACCACCCGATACACTTTGGATAACAACTCAAATAGATTGATAAGCTCCTCAATCTCTTCATCCTCTAAATTTCATCTATATGGCGGAGCCTATATAACCACCTTTCCTTGGATAGAAAAACATTTATCCACCCTTAAGTCTTACCTCTGCTGTCACCCCCTCTTAGTGTGGGAAAACTTCGTTCAATTTTTGGTTCCTCAACCATATGTCCTCCCAAAGCCTAATCTTCCTTCAATCTCATAAGGAGAATCCTACCTCTACCCAAACTTTACATTTTATCAATGTCACAGATTTCCAAAGATATAAAGCTCTGTACATTGATGACGACCTAATCCACCTACCCCTTTCATCCTCCCTATATTTCCTACCTACCAACTCTCTCCAAAAAGAGTCCTCTTCCACTTCAAACCTCCAAACCCATTTTCCTAGTAAAGCTAAATTCATTAGCTCCAAACTTCTTAACCCAGCTCTCCTGACATCCTCCCACTTCATAGGATGGAATTTGTGTTTATTTTCCACTTCCTTCCACAAAAGTCTTGCCTATTCTTTTCAATTTGTTCAATACCGACTTTGGGCATTTGACTAGCAACATATAATAAACCGCAAGGTTAGACATCGCCACCTTGATCAAAGAACTAGAGGACTATGAATAACCTATGAAAACTAGAGGATTAATAAATGACAACAACTTCCTAAGTACATCTTTCTAGAACAAAGACTCTTTTGACTTCCTAGAGAATTCTTAAATGAGAACAACTTCTAATAAAAATATGAACCTTCCAGAAAATAATTTGAATTATGGGCCAAATATGGGTCTTTTGGATAGCCATGGGCGTTCCCGGGCCTGCAGCTATAAGTTTTAAAGCTTATGGGCCTGGTCTTTGTCAAAGGGCCCACATCATTCTCATTAGTGTCTGCTCTCCTGCTGTAAACTTTAAGGGGCTGACCCCCATCACCAGTTGCCCTCGGCATTGGATTTGGTGAACTAAAGTGGTGCTTTCTTCTGCATAAACACAATTACCAAAGTTTTAGAGAAAACTTAAAATGCTGCTAATTGCATTTATGTGGAGGAAAGCACCACTTAGCGTGGTGAATCCAACTTGGAAGTTGTGGAGGGCATGGGCCCCACCAAAATCGAGATTATGCTTAATCCTGACAATGCAAGATCCCTACCCAAACGGACCCTTAATGAATAGTTTAAACCTTCCTTGCTCTTCTTTTTCCTAAACAGAGGCAGTTCCGAAGCGGATTCTTGATCTTATGAATGCCCCAGGTCTTACTCGGGAAAATGTTGCTAGTCATCTGCAGGTGAATCTGTTCTTGCTTCAATGCCATTCTCTCTTCCAGTAGGCCCTGTAATGTTTCAAGGATGCTAAGGAGATTGACATGAAAGATGATGATGGTTTTCTTTCTGTTGCACTTGCCAACATGGTCAGGTGTTCCAGATTGAGCCTTTCATCAGGTGGGGCCCACTGTTAACATGCCCTGATCTGTAAATCAGGCCCGCTGGTTCATCATTTGGGCCACATTTTGTGTATGTCAAGTCATTTTGTTCTAACCATCCAATTTTCTCATGCATGTGCCATAAAGGCTTAGTTTGGAAATAAATTTCAAAATCGGTGATCTGTATGCTTGCTGATCCTTCAAAATCCTTTTACTAACAACATGAAATTCTACACTAAAATCAGGTGTTTGATGTGGTGAAACTGATCAGATTTCTTTCTTCTTCTTGTTCTTCTTCTTCTTTGTCTTCTTTTTAATTACTGCAGAAATTTAGGAAGGGCCTAACAAAGAACAGTGCTAGAAAGTACCAAAATAGCACTGCTTCAAACAGAATTGGCGGGAATCCTCCGACTACTGCTCTTCTATCTTTTGACAAGCAAGGTCCCAATACCGTAAATTGTCAAGACAGTTTCAGAATTGATGGATATAGCAATAATTCTGAAAATATTCAGTTCTGTCATCTCCGAAATGTTGGCAACCTTGGCGTTTCTCTTGCAAACTCGCAGTCACTCCTGCTCCTTCAGAACCCACAAGATGGATTACTTCAACAGTATACAGAAGCTCCCGAAGCGGATCAGCTGTGCCATGGAATGCAAAATCCTGCGCTTGGAGTTGTCTCATCAGACGGGCTAAATTATTGTTCCATTTCTCCAAGGCCTGATCGATTGGAAGCTTTTACGCAGATTTCCTCTCATATTCCCAGTTATAATACATATAGCCAAGGTGGGAATTTTGGTCTTTGCTTGCCTGAATATGCATCCAATGCGCACCACCATCTAGACATCTCCTTCGATGTTGCTGATTCACCATGCTCAATAATGAGAGACATCATTGCAACTGATCTGGGTGCAATTGCTTCACTCAGAACAGTTCAAAATTCGCTTCCAGGTAATTTAGATGAAGACTCGAAGGGTGAAGATACTTTTTTTTTTCTTCTTTAATTTGTAGTGTTAAGTCTCCAAGCATGTGTTTTGGTGCACAATGACTTACAGTTGGCAGAAATCTGAGCAAGTATATGCAAGCGGTATGTAAAAAGGAAACTGCATTAAGCAGGCTTCAATTTTCCCACTTTTACTGCCCCAAAACACAAGGGAGTTGCATGCAGGAAGGTCTTGAATACATCTCACTTGTGTTTTGCTGCTAGCCTATCCTGTCGTCCTTGGGAGCTGGGAAGATCCAAACATAGGTAAGATAAATGAGGCTACTTCCTATTTGGATAGAGAGAATCCAAAACATGGATGTGGAGAACTATAGATTTATCCGGGAATGGAAAATTTGGAATCCAGTAATTATTTTTTTGTTTGGTTTGGAGTGTAGTTTCCTATGGAAATTTTAAAAGGCCAATGGGCAAATGGTGAGAGTTGACTCTAATATCTTTGGAAATCAACATTTAACATGTTTTTTGGGAGAAGTCAACAGCCAAGCTTTTCGAGTAAAGCATTGGAAATGGAAATTGAATTCCACCATTATGTTTTTATACAAACAACGGCAAACTCGATTTCCATGAGTATTACCTCAATCCAAGCACTATAGGCCTGTTTGGGTGCCCCTTGAAAAAAAAAATCATCTCGTTTTAGTTAACCCTAATTATGCCTTAGAGATTATGATTGTTGGTTATCAAGATTAGTTTGGTGGCTTTGGTGGTTCCAATACCATTGTAAGCTTATGGTGGTACTAACCAGGGAGATATGGAACTCAAGTGATGTATTCACTCCATCCAACCCATCTATCAGATGCATTATCTTAGAAAATCTCTAGCACCCAAAAATCAGCCTGATCCAAAACGAAGGTGGTCCATGAAAAAGGTAACAAGCCGGCAGGGAATGCCCACCCTTGAATTTCCCGGGGGCCCACATGAATTGCAGAACAGCATGAATCTTGGCCCAACCCTTCATCTCGGCAATATGAAGGGTCTGAGCTGCCTTGATTATGCATACACAACACGTGGGCCCCGCACAAATCAATGTTGGGTGTTCCCTCTCAACACATTCGCTATTATGTGGCCCATCTGAGTTTTGAATCAGGCTGATTTTTGGGCTCTGGGTTCTTCGAAGGTGACACATCTTATGGACGGGTTGGATTCTGTGAGTACATCCCTAGGCCCTACATCTTCTCAATACCACTAGAGTGAGCCCCTAGTTTTAATACTTACCAAAAAGGAAGTATGATATCTAATACACATTTACCAGTCTTGAAAACGAGATGAACTTGTTATTATGTAGCACCCAAACAGCTGCAAGTTTTCTCTTTTCTCTTTAAGGCTACTCGAAGTTTTTCGTCTCCTTACTGTCAAACTTTGCTGCCTTTAGGACAACACGAGGCACAAAATGTTAGTGATTACAATGAAAGGTTGAATTTGGATCCAGGCACTTCATTGGACATGCAGGGTTGCATCAGGGACAACTTTATGGGAAGTGGCCAGTTGGAGCCGGTCGACAATTGTCATCCTCCAATGGACTTGAGAACAGAGAATATCTTTGACCTAAGCGGTAACCGCTTTCCTGAGGACCTTGGTGCTGTGGTGAAGCAGGTGTCCCTCTTTTTTTCTCTTTTCATTTTTAAAAATGATTTCATGGGAGTAATCAGTATTTTACACTTGTTCTAAAACCTGCTGACTGCCACTCACTCTTAACTCAAACGAACTGCTTGCTTGCCTTTTATTTGTTGGTCTCTTAAATGGTTTTGCAGTTTCATCAACGGCACAATTTGTAGGCCATGGGCCATGACTTTTCAATGTTTCAGTTGGTTGTGTCCCACAAGCTGACACTACAAATCACAAATTGATGATGCCCCAAACAGGTAATGTTACCCTTATACCATGATGAAGTAGCAATCTTAGTTCTGTATCCTACTCAGCACTCACCCCACGTGTACTATGTTTCATGGTCCACAAATCAGGCTACATGGTCAACCAATCATTGTAATCAACCAATGTAATAGACTATTAGATAGCACTTGATTGTCATCAACCTATGTAATAGTCTATTACATTGCGCCTATGGGAATTTTATGCTTCCATTGCCGGTCCTCAGCCTGGACGAAGGAGGGTTGCGCCAGGTTGGCAGCTGGCGTCAAACTTGCGCCATAAACTTCCAACATGAATCCGATATGACATTCCTCAAAACCCTTGATAGAGTGGAATGTCTCGAAAGGATTCATATAGCTGACCCCAGTAAGGCTTAGATGCTGATTATCAGATGCAGGCAAGGTAGATAAGGCTTAGAGGATGATGATCAGATGCAAGCAAGGTACCACAGCTTGTCGTACTATACCATCTTTCGTGCTAACATGGCACTTGTGCAGGACATCAGTACCACGAAAATGGTAGGCCTCAATATTAAGATGACCTGGGTCAAAAATCACGCAGTTCTACTAATCAGGAGGCCACACCATTGGAATCAATAGGCAACCATCTGAATCAATGTACAGGTGTGGTCCACCTATGAGTGGATCAGCTTGGTTTTTAGAGGAGGATGATCTTGATGGTGGGGGCCTATCTGTTTCATGGTCCTGATATCCTACACAAGTGGCATTTGGTGAGAGAGAATGTGTGGTACTGCAAGTAGCGGTACTGTTGCCTGTATGGGATCAGTCCTCTTTCATTCAACCATCTGATTTCTATCATACACAGATGGTCCACCTGATGACCGTACCAATTTGGCGTACACTGCACATTTATGTCAGATCTGACTTATATGTTAGGGCTGACTGGATGAGTGATTCAGGTATTGTGTATTTGAGGGGTCGTTTGCGAGCGTGTATTTGATATGTATTGGCAATTACCATGGAAGGCATGTAAATTGGAATCACTAGTCATGTATCGCAACCTGTAACAGGAATTCACGTGAATGTGTTTGACAGCCCATATTTGGAATGCATTGGTGGAGAGTGGGGGAGAGAGGATGGTTTATTTGCGAATCAGTGGTGATTGGAATCCATGTGAAATGAAATCACATGGTTTTACCGTGGTTTCAAAAAAAGGAGCTTTGATGTATTTGATGTGTCCAATTCACATGAAATACACACTCCCAAATGCACAAATTACCACTGATTCACACCAATTACATGCTCCCAAACAACCTCTAGATGGCTGCTCGCGGCTACTAATGTGGATTGGCAGCTCACCCGGTTTCCTTTTTGATATATGCAGGCAATGCGAGGAGAATTAGTCTATTTATGGATATTTCTTGAGCTGATTTGTAACGGTGGGGCCCATCAGCTATCACATATGATCCAAAGCGTCTGATTGTCTGTGTATTTCTAAATCTACAGTAAAGAATGCAGTTGTGCGTACCGTGGTTTCATAGGAGATCGGATTCTGTTCTGGTCCAATCCTCATGGATGCTGCCTCTGCGGTCTTGTACCATATGTAATTTTTTCCTAAACTGTATATGCATTCCATTTTGAGGCTAGTCTGCTTCTAGTTTTAAGCGGATTGAGAAAATCTGGACCATTAATTTGCCTGAGGATTTTGTTTTAATCTAATTGATCATTTTTTTTCGCTGCTGAATTAGAAGTTGTTTCACCTTTCATCCTGTTCGTACTTTACTTTTTATACCGTGAGTGTCATGGATGGACCGTTGCCTGGAAATCTTACTGAATCAAATGGATCCAAACTGTTATTTCACAAAATTAGCCAAGGGCCCACATCTTATGCACATGTGCCACGTGTGTGGTCTTGAATGAAGGGAAACTGGCCTTTGTGACTCTCAGGACATTGAGAAGTGGCTCTGTGATTTATTGCAGGAGAGATTTAGAGGCAATCTGCAGCACGTAGCGGCATTGCACGCGTGTGTGAGATCTAGACTGTTTATCATTTTGATGCCACGGTGAACATGCCTATACTGAAAATGAGGCTGGCCCACTCAGTCAGGTGATGTGCAAGTGCGAGATAAATGGATGGTTAGAGAAAAGGGATGACCATCCGTTCATATTTAATGTTTGTCTGGCTCACTTGGTAACTATGCCTAGATTTTTCCAACACTGCCTTATGAATGGTCTGGGCCTCGTACATGTGTGCCACATTGGCTCGTGCAGTTGGAATGGCCCCTTTAATATCTTTCCTCGTATTGGCATGGTTGAACCCTACCCAACTCAACCGGCTGATTAGGGCTGAAAGCCGGGTGGGTTCCCGACCGACCTGAATGCGATTGATATATAAGTTACTTATAAATTATAATTGAGTGCGGATTGTTTGTGTTGAAGGCATAGAAAATTTCAGTGCCATCGGTTCTCATTGGTCCATGTCATTTCCAGCTACACAATACGGCCTTTAAGGGAGTAGTAGTCCTGTATTTTAGCTTGTTTGTTTATAAAAAATGAAGTTCTTTACAATAAATAACTACATATATAATTAATAAAATCATAGGTACAAAAAATAAAACAAGTATTGAAATATAATATAGTAATGTAATAACAAAAATATTAGCATGTATCCACCCGACCAACCGAGCCCGCTTGAGTTGGGCTTAGGTTGAGAATTCCCAACCCTAGGTTGGGTTGGGTTAAGGTTTAGGTATAGGAACATTGGGTTGGGCTAGGGTTGAGTACCAACTCGACCCAACCCGCCGGACTTTCAGCCCTACTGCTGATGTCGGTCATCAATGGGCTGGGCCAGATGACCCGAATGGGCCCCACCCAACACTCGAAACAAAAATAGCAAAAGAAACGCAAAGATACATGTATAATTAGGCCGGGTTGGATATATCTTAAAAGCAGAATCAGGTCATGCCCGCTGTCTTCTGTCTGGTCACTTGGGCCTGACCAATTAAATTGGGTTGGTCCTGGGCTCGATGAATTTCAAGTGGTCCAGTTGGAGCAGCAGGGAAAGGGATCATTGGTAGTGTTTGGGAAAATTCTTCAATTGTTTTTTACAAATTTTGGGCTTGGGCTGACTCCAACCTAACCCTAATTGGACCCATTGCCACTGCTAATGGGAAAATGGTCTCAGAGCACAAGTTCCAGTGCTCCTGGTTGCATAAGGACATGTGGTAGGATGGTTAGAATCATCTAATCAAATGGATGATATAAAATCATAAGCAATCCATTGTAGGCCCCACTAATAGATGGTTGAGATTTTTAAGCGGACCCTACTTTCCATATATAATATTGTAACCGTGAGTTCTACAGCTGGGTAAAAGGGGAAGGTTCATGTCTGGTGGGCAGCTGATTGCAAAACTTTTGTCAATTTGCTGTTTTAAAGCCTTCCTCAGAATGAGAAAGGCTCTGCCAATTTGTCATTTGAAATTAGGGCTATCAATGGGCCTAGGGTTGTCTTAGGTCGGTCCGGTTTTGAATTATCACAGCCGGTCCGCCAGGCCAAGACTATTAAAAAATGTGTTTGCTGGGCCCAGGCCGGCCTGTTGGCAGTGGTGTTAAAGGGCATCCTTTAAATTGGTAGGAGAGTCTAAGATGATGATTAGAATGATGATGAATCTTCAAGAGTCATTTTAGAAGCTATTGAAGGGATGTTTAGTATCACCTAATTATGATTTTTGCATGGTGGTCAATGAATTGTTGGCTGGGCCTAAACGACGAGATCATCGAATTGCATGGTGGTCAATGAATTGTTGGCTGGGCCTAAACGACGAGATCATCGAATCCTTGCGCCTTTTGGACCACTATGATCTCCCATCCATTTTGGCTTTCTCACCATGAAAATATGCATTCTTGAAAGTACGGAGAGTTGGAGCGGAGAGGTTGTTTGAGTGGTTGATTGCATTAGAACCCTTATATGATTTTGAGTTGACGGACCCATCAAACCGGACGGGTTTAATCATTCAGTCGTTTTGCAAGATGTGAGAGAGGGAAGAATAAATGGTTGTAAAAAGTATTTCTCTTTTACAGTAAGTTCGCTTGATACATAGATTCAAGGGTGCATGGTTTTAGCAATTAAAAAAACTAGTTGTGTGTGGTCAGTATAGGATGGGTCTGAATGGTGTGGTTGTTATACTGTGATCCAATCTAGATGGGTGCATGCACTAGATGGAATGTCGTTAAATGTGCAATGGTTTAGGTAGATAGGTATGAACTTCCAATTAACATGATTTTTGAGCTATAACTATTCTGGTACACCCAAGATTTAGCCCACTGATTGGACGGTCCCAACGCATGATTTTACAATAAACATTGGTATGTACCATTTATAAGGTGGTACAAAATTTATCCAACATTCACTAACTAATATATTAATTAATTTGTGATAAGTTCCAAAATTTTTGCATGAATGTATGCAAAAATTGAATGTGTATGAGAGAGAGAGAGAGAGAGAGAGAGAGAGAGAGAGAGAGAGAGAGAGAGAGAGAGAGAGAGAGAGAGAGAGAGAGAGTTTTATCAAGTCCACATTAAAGGGATCAGTTCAATCTTTAAGGTGAGAACACAGATCTAATACAAAGCTTTGAACATGTAGGATGTGTTTAAGCGTGTTTGAGTGCATTTAAGTTAGTCTGAGGGTGGTCTAAGTGCATTTCTCTGTCTTAAGTTCATCAAAGTGCACTAAACCTAGAGGCAGTTAAACTTACCTAGATTCCAATTAGATGCACTCAAACATGCTTAGATACACATTGCAGATTGACAAAGCTTTATATTTGATTCAGACTCATTGGTAAATAACACAGAGAGAGAGAGAGGGAGAGAGAGAGAGAGAGAGAGAGAGAATCTAGTCCGCACCAACAGGACTTGAGAGATTATCTAGTCCATAACAAAAGAACCATTTACAATCCCTTTGGTAACTAGCCCTGACAAAAGCACAAAACCAACTCCACTTCCACACCTCAACATCTATATAGAATAGCAACAAACCCAGACCAAAATATTACTAGACCTCCCCTCCCAATGCAAAAAGCACAACACACATGCACACTACTCCTCTTTAGACAATGGGCTTTCTCACAAGCACTACTGAATTAATTACCTCATTGGTTGGATGGAAAACTGACAGAATTTCAAACCCACCCAAATCCTCATCTTCCACCACTGGATACAAAAATCCTCTACTCCCATTTGCACTCCTCACTACCAATACACTTCCACATTTCATGTACTTCCTCATATGCCCAAGTATCCTCACCTTCTCTTCCCTACTCATCCCAACCAATGCTGCAAGAAACATGCAATCAAAACCACCCAATTCCTCCCTCACATCCATCACATCACATGTTTTGAATCTCATCCTCCTCCCTAGATCACTGTCCACCCCAACAATCCGTCGCGCCAGCTGGTTCGCCGACTCATCGATATCGTAGTTATCGAAATACGTTGATTTCATGTAGTGGGTGGCCATGATAATCGATGTTAGGGGCATCGAGCCGGACCCCACAAAGGCCACTCTCTTGAATTGCACGATGCCGTTGTCGCAGAGGATCTTGTGTTCGATATGGGCGAGCTCGAGATAGTTAGTATAGTAAGGGTAGAGGTTCAAGTGGCTCATTGGGTGGGGGAATTTGGTTATGAGAGAGGAGACTTCGAGTTCAAGTAGGCCTTCAGCCCGCCCGCATAGTCGGATGAGATTTTTGCGCATTTGTTGTGCTTCTTCAGGTAAGTTCTTGATATCTATTGAAGATGGGAGGGTGCATAGCTTCACTAGCTGGGTTAGGAGGCTATTTACATGCTTGGATGGCCTAAGGTTATCTAGCTTGCAAATGCTTACATGAATTTTCGTGACGGCGGCAATCAGAAGATCATCGGACATGTGGTTTTCGCCGATGGATGGCTGGAGAGAAGCCATTGATGAATGCTTGTGGGAGTGTTTAGATCATTTGAAGAGATCTAATGGAGTATTTATAGAGGAAAGTCAACTTACATAGCAAAGCTTTGCAGGTTAAGCTTAAATTACAATGCTATGTGTGAGGCCCACCATGATGTTTGCATGACATCCAAACCGACCATCATGTAGGTCTTCTTGGTGCCAACGATCTATGATCCCATATCACAGGAACGGTTGGGATGGGCGCTTGCAGTTAACATCCGTCGAGATTGTATGTTTCCATCCAATCCGTTTGGAAGATGTGCCCCACCAGGATGGATGGACACCTCAAAGATAAGGCCATTCCAAAACTTGGGTGGGCCAAACCATGTGATTTTAGATGTTTTAGGCATGATTTTACATGTGTGGCCCACCTGAGATTTGGGTTGGCCTGATTTTGGAGCATCAAGGAGAACATGAGGGGTCACACATGATGGATGGATTGGATTTCATTCACATCACGGTGGGCCCCAGTCATCCCATTATAGATTTGGCTTTATCTGACAAACCTTTGCAATGGATCTGGACTCGTTACTATAATTTGTGTGTGAGAATGATATTTATATTTTTAATAAGAGATCAAAATCTCTACTAGTGACTATTGGGAAGTTACCCATTGCGCAAGGAGTTTGTACGTGTGGGACCCATGGTCTGGTGATATAGGCCATTGAACTTGATACTTCCATCGAGGATGGACCATGGCCGAAGAATCTCCTAAATCGGAAAAGACAAGAAGAAATACACCAATGGCCCATTCAATGGGGAAAAGGCCAGAAATTGGATGGATAAGATCTTCTAATTTGAGAGATTTTCAAGGCACGGCCTGTCCACGATGAGGGCCATCAAATCAATGGCTTGGATAATCCAAACATGGCCCCATACGACCAAACTCTCTGCGTGATATGGAAGCTCCAGACCCTTTGATTGCTACAAGTAGGACCCATGATTGTTATCTGGACCATTGATAAAATCAGGTCCAGCTAGATAGATGGCCATGGCAAAATGTCGAGACTGGACGCACGCATCCATCCAATCCTTTTCTTTTCCTTCTTTTTTCGGTGGAATGAGTCTTTGTAGCCGTTTATTTGTAGAAAGCCTATTGAAGGGTGAGGATTGTTCAATCTAGAAGATTTTTGTGGGATCTTCCCCATCCATTGTGGCCCATCGAATCAAACGTCTGGATCCGGGATTGACGGCCCCCACTTATCTAAACTAAAGGGTAGAGGATGGGGTCCACACCATCTACTCAAGGATCATATGGACACATATAATAATCCTAAGCATTAATGGTGGTGGGATTCTTTTCACACTATATAGATTGAGGTACATAGAAGGTCAGATCTACCATGAAGCTTTGTAGGTTAAGCATAAGATACAGCTCCATGTGTGGGGCCCACCATGATGTATGAATTAAATCCAATCCGTACATAATGTTATAATCATAATTTTATCCTTGCACACAAACAATAAAGATGATCCAAGCTAGGTGGGCCACACCACAGGGAACAGTTATGATAGAGGCGTCCCATTAAAACTCTTCCAGATGGTGTGTTGGGCCACATGTTGTATATGCCATCCAATCCATTCAGAAGAATTTTTCCACTAGAATAAATGGATTCTCCAAACATCATTCAATCCCAAAGCTTAGGTGGCCCACACCATGTGATTTTATAAGTTTCAGTAATGAATTCACATGATGTGGCCACCTAAGTTATGGATCGGCCTAATTTCTGGGATCCAAGGAAAAAATAATGGGACAGATACAATGGATGGATTGGATTTCATGGAAAAATCACGGTGGGCCTCACACATCCTGCTGTAGGTTATTGTTAACGTACAAAGCTGTGCGGTTGATTCGGCCGGCCTCGGTGCAGATACGAAGATGGTTTGTCTTCACGCTACTGATGGGCAAATTATCTTAATTTAATGGTCATCCGATTATCCACAGCTTTCCCTAAGCCAAGAACAATGGCGTTTGGGTTATGAATAGTTTTACTTGATTTTTTAATACTCTGGCATAGTGTGATGGATGATATACAGGTACTTAGAAATTGCAATTAATTTAATTAAAATTTAAAAAATTACAAGTGCTAGTTTAGATACATGTGTGTGGGCTTTTTTTCTTTGGTTCCCCCAGAAATGTGGGCTACTTTTGTTTCTCTCTCCTCTTTCTTCCTCTCTTTTCGTAGCTTAGGTTGTGAGCTACCAGGGTTCTTATTAAATTGGTACACAAGTTGAGTTAGCTCGATTAGCTCTCTCGGTTCACCTTGGCTTGAAATTAAAATCAGACTAAGCTGAGCTAGTTTTTAGAGCTTAAGCCGAGCTCAAGCTTACCCAAGCTTAACTTGACTTGACTCAGCTTAAACCCCGACTTGATTTGACTTAAACCAAATTAGCCCAGTGACTCAGTCATTTTGATCTTGATGTTACTCGTCATGTGTTTGATGAAATCCTCAATGAAGTGTTGTTTCTTGTATCGCTTCATATTAGGGTATTTTTAAAATGAGTATTCAAGGGAAAATTGAAGAAATAAATTCTAAAAAAAAATTACATTACAGGACTTTCTTCAGATATTGATCCTGATACTATTTCTCGAGTGTTTGATAAAATTTTTGTAAAGTGCTTTTACTGATTTACATTTGAAGTGTATGAGATTGAAGATGCAATCTATATGTTTGAGAAAATGTCACACAGGCTCGAATTCAACTCGAGCTGGCTCGAGCCACTAACTAAACCGAGCTGAGTTGGCCAATCAAGCTCGAGGATCGAGCCAAGCTGAATTTGAACTAGGGTTGGCTATTGGCCAAGCCGAGCTATGCTAATCTTGACTCGGTTCAACTCATGTACGACTCTAGTCTTTACTCATGCCCGAGCGGCAGACTCACAAAAGTATTACAACAAGGTTATGGGTTTGAGTACCCATTGTGGTAAAATCCCATTGTAGTGTGAGTGTGAGGGCATGTGTGGGGTATGAGTGTGTGTGTGTGTGTGTAAAAACAAATAACAATAAAATAAGAAAGGGTTGTGGGTGGTGGACACCATTTGGCTAGTGACCCCAACACCATCCCAATAACTAATGTCAAGTTAGGTAGGCACCCACCATGATGTATGCATTTTATCCATGCCATCCATCCATTTTGCTAGCTTGAGGCAAATCCACATCTTGGGTGGACCACATTATAGGAAAATAATGTTGATTGAATGTCAACTATTAAAAACTTTTGGGGCCTACCGTGATGTTCATTTGCTATCCAACTAGTTGGTAAGGTCACATAGATTTGGATAAAGGAAAAATAAAAATATCAACTTGATCCAAAACTTCTACAGTCCTCAAGAAGTTTTCAATGGTAAGAATTCAATTCCTACCATTTCCCATGGTATAGTCTACCTTACCTCATTTTTTAGGCCATGCCCTAAAATGAGCTGGCAAAATGGATAACAACATGAATAAGACACATACATCATGGTGGGGCCACAAAGCTTTGACACCAGCTATTGACTGGTGTTGGGGTCACTAGCCAAACTGTGTCTTTGGGTGGCCCTCATTTGAGTCTTTTTAAGTTGCTTTTGAATTTTACTAGCTATACTGCATCTTTAGGTAGCTCTCATGTGAGTCTCTTTAATTTCCCTTTGAATTTTGCTATTTTTATGTAGTTTTTGGACCATTGACCTTTTGGAAGTAATATATTTCAACAAGCAAGTGTTGGGCTGATTTCTGCAATACAACTTAGACAATGAATTCTACACTTTATTCAGTTTATTTTGAGTAAATATATTTCTCGTACATCATTCTAAGTATGTTCATAACAAGTAGCTAGAGTATGAAATATTTTTTAAAAGGGAAGAAGGTTTGCAAGAATATATCTCAAAGTATCATAATAACATACATCCATGCTATGTGGGGCCAACCATGATATTTTTGAGAATCCAATGTCTATTCATATTTCAGTATCATATTCAGACATGAGCTCAAAAATGACGCAGACCCAAAACTCAAGTAGCCCCGTAATAAGAAACAATGAGGATTGAATGCACTACAAGAAAATGAGGTTTTAGCCTCGGTTAAAAACTGTGGCTAAAAAAGTTAAAAACTGAGGCTAAAGCCTTTAGCCTCAGTTATCCAAACCGAGGTTGAAACCCCCGTGGCTAAAGGCTTTAGCCTTAGTTTTAGCAACCGAGGCTAAAATGACTTTTATAGCCTCGGTTCTTCAAGTGAGGCTAAAAACCTTTTTAGCTTCAATTTTCTCGAAATGAGGCTAAATCAAAATTTTAGCCTCCATTGTTTTCAACTGACACTAAATCCAAATTTTAACCTCCATTTTTTCAACCGAGGTTAAAAAACTATGGCTAAAGGCCCATTTTCTTGTAGTGATGTCTACGTAAGGCCACAGAAGTTTTGGATCAACGTATATCTTTGAATTTTTAGTTCATCCTGGAACAAATGACCTTATGAATAGTTCGGATGGCATACAAAAATTAACGGTAAGCATTTTCCTACCCAATTTTTCTAGTCGTGGGCCCCTTGAGTTTTGGATATGTCTCATCTTCATGCCCATGTCCTAACATGAGCTAGCAAAATGGATGGATCAGATGGATTTCTCACAAACATCAGTGGGCCGGACGTTCAAAATTAACCATTTTCAATGATCCAAAATGTTTATTTGATAGGACTTCCCTTGAATTAGATGCCTATAGAAATTCTTGGATTAAATATTTCAATGCATTGATTATATAAAGGTTACGAAAACCGTTCATGATCAAAGTAAAAGAATCAAATTATCTAATGGTTAAAATCATTTGAGACTTATCATATAAACGGTTTAGATAATTGTGGGATGACTCGGATTCAAAGGCTACATTGGACATACCATGGAGAATACATGGTTTTAAGCCTCGTCCAGCTGGGTGTGACTTAGACAAGCCACCTACGACTCGGTTTGAGCTGATACCCGGCTTGGGCGAGTCCCAACTCAACTCGATCAGGGGCCGAATGAGTCAAGTCTCAGAGTCTCCATCTTAGACGACGATACCTATGTTTCGAGTTTATTTATAATATCCATGAGCCGAGATCTAGCCAGAAGGGTGTGACCTTGACTATGGGCCCACCTTGATGTATATGTTGTATATCCTTGTTGTCCATCTGTTTTGCTAGTTTATTTTAGAGCCTTGACCGTGATTTTTTTGATGATTACAGTTCGATGGACAGACTTTTGGACATTATTGAAGAGCTGCATCTGATAATGGGGTAACATTAGAAGTGTGTGTACATGCTTGTAATAAGGGATGTGATAGGTCAAGGTCCCAAGAATAAAGCAGTTACAAATATCAGGTGGACCCCACCATAGGAAATAGTAGTCATTGAACACCCACCATTAAAAATTATTGTTTATTCGTCATTCAACCTGTTAATAAAGTCCCCTATACCTAGATAAAGGGAAAACATAAATAATAGATCAATCAAAAGCTTTTTGTGGTCCCCAAGAAGGTTTTAATGGTGGGAAGTCAATTTAATTGTTGTGGCCCACCTTGATGTATGTGTTGTATATCCTTGTTGTCCATCTGTTTTGCTAGTTTTTTAAGAGCCTTGACCGAGATTTTTGCGATGATTACAGTTATATATAGACGGACTTTAAGACATTATCGGGGAGCTGCACCGGGTACTAGGGCAGCATTACAATGCGTACATGCTTGTAATAAGGGATGTGATAGGTCAAGGTCCCAAAAATGAAGCGGATACAAATCTTAGGTGGACCACACTATAATAGTCATTGAACACCCGTCATTAAAAAGTAATGTTTATTTGTCATTGAACCTATTAATAAAGTCCCCTACACCTAGATGAAGGGAAAAGATAAATAACAGCTCAATCGAAATCTTTTTGTGGTCCCCAGGAAGGTTTTAATGGTGGGAATTCAATTCCTACTATATGGTTTACTTGAAATTTGTATTTGCTTCATTTTTGGGACATTGCACTAAAATAAGCCGTCAAAATTGAATCAAGGAGTGAGTATACAATACATACATCAAGGTGGGCCCCACAGTAACAGTTGCACCCAGCTGATTGGATACGGAGTTGCAGCTAATCCACGTCCACTATACATGTGGGCATGTGTACGGTGATCCGAACCATTTATCATGAGGTCTAGATATGCAACATATTACAGCGCGATAGAGAGTACACTTTCCCAAGTATAGGAAGTTGTAAAGAAGAGCTATTGTTTTTAGACCTTTCATATTCTTTTTGTTAACATTAACAAGCTGACACTACAAATCGCTCCATTCAAAACTTATGTGGGCCTTGAGAAGTTTTCAACTATAGGCATTCAATCCTCACCGTATTCAAATGGTGTGGCTCATAAGCTTTGAATGTATGTCAATTTTTAGCTTATGTCCTGAAATGAGGAGGTAAAATGAATTGACGGACTGAATAAAATGTATATATCATGATGGGCCCACACTGTCCAGTCACCAGGGATATCACGGTGTTGGAATAACGATCCGATTGCAGATTCGGTTGGACATGGACAGGGGGAATTGGGTCTACCCCCACTAGGACGTAGTTAAAGATAGACAGTCCTCGGAGCTTTGTAAGGCCCGCTGTGATGCATGGATTTTATCCGCACATTTACCCCTTTTATCATTTTAAGGCATTTGCTTATAAAGTAGGTAGCTCGTAAAAGAGGCAGGTCGAAGACTTTAGTTGATCACATCACAGGAAGTAGGGGTGATAGTAATGCTTACTATTGAAACCTTCCCGTTGGTTTATTTCATCCAACTAGTTCTTAAGGCCAAACGAACTTGGATGAATGAAGGGAAAACATAAATATCAGCTTGATCTAAAACTTATGTTGCCTTAGGAGATTTTGAACTCTATAATACATAAACATATCATCTCCATTGTTTTCTATGGTGTGGTCTATTCAAGCTTTAAATATTGGCTGATCTTATTAAATAATCCATCAAAGTAGATAAACAACATAAATAAAACACATAGAGAACCGTGCCAGGAACAACCTCTAGACCGACCTCTAGCTAGGGCCTAGAGGGACCGCGAGGGGCGACCATGATATTGTTAGACAGCTCACGTACCTTGTATAACTAGTATACCTTGTATAGTTTATTTCCATAGGTAGAGGATTCTAAGTTTATTGTTTTCCTTGTATAAATGGTTGTAATCTCTATATATTCAACCCCATTGGCTTGTCTCAAATACAGAAAAGCTTTCAGCTCCTCTTGGTTTTCATGGTATCAGAGCTTCACTAATTCAAAATCGGCACCACCTGTCAGATTCGACCACCTCTGCTCATTCGACCCCTTTGCCCCTCTGCTCCCCTGCGTTTTTCGGCCCCTGCTTGTCTAGATCCAGCGCTCCTGACCCTCTGCTCGTCCAGATCCGGCGTACCTGAGCTCGTCCGGCCCCTCTGCTCGTCCGATCCGGTGCTCCTACGCTCGTCTGGTCCCTCTGCTCGTCTGATCCAGTGCTCCTGTCCTTCTGCTCTTCTGCTCATCCAGATCTAGATCCAGATCCAGCGCCCCTCTGTTCCAGATCCAGCGCTCCTCTGTTTCGATCCAAATCTAGATCCAGATCCAACGCCCTTCTATTCTAGATCCAGATTCAACACTCTCTATTCCACATCCAACGGCCCTCTGTTCCGATCTATCTTTTCTTGATCCAGAGCCCCTGTTGCTGTTGTTATTCCACCAGATCCAGAAACTGTAATCCCTTGGTATCTCCTATTGTACGGTACATCTAAGACATTCTTCTGTGCTTTCCATTACTTTAGATCAATGGACAAATCACGTACACAGGCCCCACGTTGTAGTTTTAATGGTATTAACTATTCTCTATGGGCCATCCATTTTAAGAATTTCCTCAAGGGTCATGGTTTGTGGGGACTACTTGATGGATCTGTTACTATCCCTACTTTTACAGAGGCCGACAAATTAGCTGATTGGGAAATGAACAATGGACGGATTATTACTTGAATTCTCGATTCGGTCGATCGCTCTATTGTTGTTGGCCTCACACCTCATTGTACTGCTAAGGCGATGTGGGAACATCTCCAGACGATTTATCAACAGAGTAATGCGGCCCGGTTATACTGCCTGGGACAGGATCTCCTTAACCTTACTTAGGGTGACGACAGTATTCAATTATTTTACTCCAAAATTGTCACAATTTGGACAGAAATGACTATGATGGATCCAACATTTTCTCATGACTTTAAAATATTCTAAACTATGTGCGAGAGTGTGCAAGTTCGTCAATTCCTTATGAGGCAACGTCCGGAATTTGAGCATTATCAGGCTGCTCTCTTGAACCATAGCCCTACTTCTTCATTAAATTCGGTTATTAATGATTTATTGGCTGAGGAACAACGACTGAAAGTTCTCTCTCTTCCTTCCTCAACTCCGGACTCATCTGATATGGTGCTTGTAGTGTCCACCACTCCACCAGCACGTGGTTCTAGTTTCTCTCCTTTGACTTGTCATGGGTGCAACAAGGTGGGTCATGTTATCGCTCAATGCAAGGAATAGTGCGCTTATTGCCGACGGACTGGTCATTGTATTCAAGACTGCCGTACACGTGCCTATGCATCTTCTTTCGGCCGTGGATGTGGTGGTCATGGCCGTGACCATGGTCGTGTTCTTTCTGCTACTGCTGCCACTATTTCTTTATAGCCGTTTGTTTGTGATTCTACATCTACTGTTTCTGCTGAAGATTTTTCATCTCCGTTGACTCCTGCGATATTCCAGTAAATCGTTCAGGCCCTTTCTGAGGCCGATATGTTACGTATATCCCCATCTTCTGCATGGTTCTTCGATTCAGGTGCTTCTAATCATATGACCGGTGATGTATCCCATCTTTGTGACATTCGTCCCTACACCGGCAATTAGGCTATTTCTACCACGGATGACACTAGACTACCTATTCAGTCCGTTGGATCATTGACTTTCTCTCCTTCTGCTCATCGCCAGTTCACCCTTCGGGATGTGTTTCATGTCCCTAACCTCTCCTCCAATTTAATTTCAGTTGGTCAACTCATATCCAATAACTGCCTAGTCATATTTCTTCCACACTGTTATTTTATGTAGGATTTGATAACAGAGAAGGTACTTGGGACGGGTAGGCAGCATGGTCGTCTGCACGTGCTAGAATTTGATCAATCTGTCACTCTGGCTCGTTGTTTCTTTTCTTCATCTTCATTAGATATTTGTTCGACAACTAAATTGTGGAAACTTTGACACTTTCGCCTGGGTCATCCACATTCCGATCGGTTACTTTAGTTAATTTCGTCTAGCATGTTAGAGAATATTTCTCTTAATAAAAATGATTTGGATTATTCTTGTTCTTCCTGTTGTCTTTTAAAAAGTAAGTGTATTTCCTTTTCTTTAAGTACTACAAAATTATCTTCTATGTTTGAACTTGTGCATACGGATGTCTGGGTCCTTCACCAATTATGTCTCTCTCTGGGTTACGATACTATATTATATTCATTGATGATTTCACACGTTACACTTAGATATACTTTCTGCAATTGAAGTCACAAGTTTTTGAAAAATTCAAGTTATTTCACTCTATGGTGGAGACTCAATTTCGGGTTCCAGTTCAAACCCTCCGCTCTGACTTAAGAGGGGAATATCTCTCAACCAATTTTCGTACATTTCTTCAAGGTCATGGGATTATTCATCAGACCACCTGTTCTGATACTCCACAACAGAACGGGGTGGTTGAACGAAAAAATTGCCATATTGTTGAAACTGCCAACACCCTAATGACAGCTATGAGTGTTCCTCATTCTTTCTGGGCGGAAGTAATGTTACATTCCTTCTACTTGATTAACTGGATGCCAACCAAAGTTCTGAACAGTAAATCTCCCTAATTTGTTCTTACCGGCTTACCTCTTGCATATTCCACATTTCGTGTTTTTGGTTGTATCTGTTATGTTCACCTGGCTTCACGTGAACACAACAAACTATCTCCAAAATCGGTCAAATGTATGTACTTGAAATTTGGAAAAACTTAAAAGGGTTTTCAATGTTATGATCCGATTTTTCGTTGTGTTCGGGTTTTACGACATATTGTTTTTCTTGAACACATTGTCTTTCATTCATCTCTTCCTCCTCCGCACACTCCAAACTCTCCTGGTCTAACCGCCTTTCCAGAAATTCCGTCTGTCTCAAGTACTCTCCCTCGTCCGTTGCAGGTTTACTCACGTCGACTACGTACAGATCCACCACCTATTACTCAAACCGAACTTACTGTACCTATTATAGATCCCGAACCTACCTCGATACGTCATTCCGCTCGTGAATATCGAGCGCCTGATCACTTGATATGATTTATGTCTACCATGAATGCTACTTTGGATACTGTTTCTATTCCTACTTCATACTCTTAGACAACCACTCATGATTGTTGGAAGAAGGTTATATCAGAAGAACTTGCGGCATTGGATGATAATCATACGTGGGACATTGTTACTCAACCTTCTGATCAACAGCTAATTGGTAGCAAATGGATTTATTCTGTCAAGCTCAAATCTGATGGATCATTGGATCGATACAAGACTCGACTTGTCGCTCAGGGATACAAATATGAATACAAAATTAATTATGATGAGACTTTCGCTCCCGTGGCCAAGATGAAAACTGTTCATATTCTTCTGGTTATATTTTCTATTCGCTCATGACCACTCACTCAGATGGATGTGATAAATATCTTTTTTTATGGAGACCTCCAAGAAACCGTATGTTTGAAACCTCCTCATGACTCTTTAATCCTTGACAATAAGGTATGTCGCCTAAAGAAAGCCCTGTACGGCCTCAAATAGGCACCTTTGGCATGGTTCCAACGCTTTCATGATGTTGTTACGGGTGTTGGCTTTACTCAAAGTGGTCATGACCCATCCTTATTTTTGCGCACCACTGCTCACGGAATTGTCATTGTTCTAGTCTATGTTGACGACTTTTTCCTGACTGGTAGCGATGCTACTGGTATTTCGGCTTTAAAGGAAGTTCTGCAATCATCCTTCAAGATGAAAGACCTCGGCCATCTAACATACTTTCTTGGACTTGAATTTTCACGTTCCAACCGTGGGATCCTGGTCAGCCAACATAAATATACAAAGGATCTTCTCGCCTTGGCATCATTAACGGATTAGAAGACAGCTCAGACTCCCTTAGAACTTAATGTTCACTATGGCTGTGAAGATGATGATCTACTTGCACAGTTCGACTTATACCGCCATTTGGTTAGGAGTTTGGTTTACTTAACTATGACTCGCCCTAATATTGCCTATGCGGTCCAAGTCGTCAGTTAGTTTATTTCTGCTCCTCAGACTCTTCATATGACTGTGGTGTTGCGCATCCTACGGTATCTTCGTGGAACTTTAGATCGATCCTTGTTCTTCTCCTCCACAGTGACTTTGGACCTTCGTGCTTATTAGGATGCTGATTGAGCCGGGTGCGCTCTCACACGAAGAACTACCACTGGCTACTGTGTCTTTCTCGGCACTTCTCTCATCTCTTGGAAGTGTAAGAAGCAGACCACTATTTCTAAATCGAGCACAGAAACCGAGTATTGGGCGATGTCTGCTGCGTGCAGTGAGCTCGTCTGGTTACGTGGACTTCTTTCAAACTTAAGCATTCCTCTACAGAATCATACTCCACTCCATGTCGATAATCTCATTGCCATTTAGATTGTCTCTAACCCGGTTTTTCATGAACGAACGAAGCATATTGAAGTTGAATGTCACTTTATCCGCGAGAAATTTCAGTCTGGGCTCATTTCTTTTCCACATGTTGCATCCCATGATCAAATTGCCGACATTCTCACTAAGTCTCTCACTTCTACGCGTTACTCTTTTCTAGTTGGCAAACTATTACTTGTCGATGACCAGCATTAGTTTGATGGGGGATGTTAGACAGCTCACATACCTTGTATAACTAGTCTACTTTATATAGTTTATTTCCATAGGTAGATGATTTTGAGTTTATTGCTTTCCTTGTACAGATGGTTGTAATTTCTATATATTCAACCCCATTGGGTTGTCTCAAATATAAAAAAGCTTTCAGCTCATCTTGGTTTTCAGATATATGGCTTTTATCCACATCATTAATCCATTTTTCCATCTCACTTTAGGATATAAGCTTAAAAAATAAGGTAGATTCAAGTCTCATGGACCGCATTGTGGGGATTAAACATAGTGGGGATTAAAGGCATACCATTCAAAAACTTCTCTAGGACCGTAAAAGTTTGTATCAAGCTAATATTTATGTTTTCACCTTCATTCTAGTCTCCATGACCTTATAAATAAGATCAAGCTAATATTTATAATTTCCTCTCAATAATGTTAACGTGACTTATGAGCATGTTGGATGGAAAATAAACATCACGGTCGGCCCTACTAAGGTTTCAATGGCATATATCATTATCACCAATCTTCTTGTAGTGTGGTCTGCTTAAGCCTCGGATCTAACTCATTTTTGGGATTATATACTAAAATGATATGGCGAAGTAGATGAGCAGCTTGGATAAAGCCCATATATCACGATGGGCTCTTAGCACCCCTCCTTATGTGATGCTCCATACAGGTCAGATTGTAACTAATGTACGTCAGAATGTCGCCAGATTTATTTAGATTAGGTGATGCTTATTAAAGATAAATTGTCATTAAGTACTAAACAATTTTGAAACATGCTTAGCTGACATCTTTACAGCGCATCTAGGGAAGTTTCCGTCCGCAAGATAACACTTTGTTACATAGTATGATGTGGCACTATTTTATTGGCCCGGCAATCTTTTGAAAGTTAGTGGGCCGTTGTCTAATAGACTTAGGCCAATGAAATGGTGCCACGATGTGATGAAGCTAGATATTATCGCACCTGGCCAATTGATTCCACGCGCAGACGTCTCACTCAGAGAGTGATCAGCTTTATAATTTACTCGTGGGCCCGGGCCCATGGCCGTGGCCCTTGAATTACATCTCCCAGATTCGTGTGAATCTCACACACGTGCCCACCTCGTCGAAGCACTTCGCACATATACCGATTGAGTAGGTGAATCGCACCGCATAACCCAACCTAGCACGCATTTGCCTTTTACAAGATCTGGACCATCTGAAAAATTGGTCTATATGTTAAAATGACCATTCCCAAGAATATATCCTATTCCACTCATCAGAAATGGCACATATGCTTGTCAAATATAGACCGTATGTTATTTTCTTTCTAGCAATCTAGTTTTCTTGTACGAATTCAGTTCACATAAGGTTCTATCAGATTTATTTACCAAGGGCAGTGATTTTTTACGGTGGAATATACATAATGATCGGTCCAGATCTTTCATATTTGTTACATGTGTCCTTATTCCCCGAGAATACTACTCCAATCTTAACTCGCGCGAATCTCCTTACGAGATTCGACCCCTCTTATCCGTTAACTCCTTTCTCCCCTACAGAGAGACGCACAGCTGCAGCAGCACAGCAACGGCGGCAGCAATGCAGCATTTCTTCCCGAATTTCATATTCCCAAATTGCCCTCCATTAAAACCCGTAAATTCCTCCCAGTTCCCTCCTCCTTCCCTCTCCCGTCGTCGTTGCCCTCTCAAAACCAATCCCTCAAAATCCCGAAAGTACCCCTCGCCCAAACTCGATCTCCGAAAGCTCACCACACGTGTAGTCGATCTCACCCGTCGAAAGCAACTGCATCAGGTCCTCTCTCTCTCTCTAAAATTTACCAAATTGCCCTTTCCTCTAGCTTGACTTCTGTACGCACGGCGGGCATCGAGTGTCGGTTCGCACGGCGCATGTTATCTTTGAATGACGGTCTGCGGGAAACGTAAGCGTTTCAAAATGCGAAGTTTCGGAAGCCCTTTTCTAAGTTCGCGTCTAGATTCCCGCCCACCATTGTTGGATGCTGGGGGGTTATGTGCGCACTGACTCTCGGTGCTCTCTGTGCGCACAGGTAATCTAGACCATTAATCTGATGGAACCGACCATGGATGGGGGTATCCTAAAAAATCTCCTGGATCAGAGTCTCTTATCCCTTTGATTAGTCGCCTTCTTACAGACAGTTAATGGAATTGAACTGCAGAGATTGGACGGATGGGATCTTACAATTTGAAATATTTTTGTGCCATCCCTTGTCCGTGGGTTCTATAAGATCAATGGTCTAGATCAGTGAACTATTACAAATGTGGATCATTGGAAAACTATTCACATGTATGCATTGGGGGCTCTATAATTCATCTTTTTAATAGTAAATTTTTTTTTCGGGTCCTTACTCATGGTGTAGTGGTAGACTCACAAGAGTTTCAACATTAAAGACATGGGTTCGAGTACCCATTGTGGTGTGTGTGGGTGTGTGCGCAAAAAAATAAAAAGGTTAATTTTTGGATTAATGGTTACACCCGCTCATAATTTTCATATGCCAATTTCCATTTTGGTATTGCAATAGTGAACTTTTTGTTTGTGTCTGCTTTGCCGACACATGGGGATAGCACAGATGCCAAGGGCCTCTTTGGAAGCAATCAAAATTACATTATGATCAAGCTAACTGGGGTTAGCTCACCAGGACTAAGTTGACTGAGTTAATGACCTGGATTAAAGTACTTACTTAAGTGCCCAGGATTCGGAAGGATTATACATCGCACGTGGTGCATGTGCGCACTTCTAACTTGGCACGTGTCACGTGTCTGGTGCTTCAAATTGTATTGTGGCATGTGGTACACGTGGGGTGCTTGAAGATGTATAGTGGCTCATTGGCTCATGTGAGTAACTTGACGATATACCACATGTAACACATGCAGTGCCTGTACAACATGGCGAGTGTGGCAAAATTTTAGCACTTAAAGATGACAGCAACACCTATGGTGTTTGTGGCACGTGTACTCTGTAATATAGAGTAAAAAATCATCCTATCCTAACTCAATATTTGACCATACTGACTACATTTAACCCTAGCCCTAGCCATACGTCCTGATTAAGCCAATTCCAAAAACAAACAAAGGTCTCAACAACCATGTGTAAATCTATGCAGATATGGTATGTAACACTTTATACTAATTCAATCCCTAGAATGGAAGATGGGTGTATGGAAATCAATCAAGGTGTGTTTGTGTGGGACGATGGAAACTAACATAGGATGCAAGATGGGAGATCAATTACGCATTAATTTTAGCAATCAACATGTAAAAATCAAACATGTCCACAAAATAGATTCAGACATTCAGATTTGTATCACAAAGGTCTTAGGTTATTACATATGTGATGCACGAAAATATAAAATAATTCGAGAGTGGCTCACTTGGAAGTAGAGACTTCTAATCTAGCGTGGGTAGTGCAACAACCATGTGAATAGACAATGATGAAAGTAAAATTCTGGTTTGGGAAAGGTTTTATAAAAAAATCATATTTCGTTGGGGTTTTAGGTTCACGAATTGAGATTTGGGAATCGAGGTCGTAGGGATTTAAAGGATATATGAATGGGGTTGGGTTGGAAGGAGATTAAGGAGGGGAAAAGATGCGAAACGGGGCCAACACGTGTAGGTCCGTACGGATGCATGTGCGTGCGTATGTGCGTACGTGTGGGCGGGTCCACACGTGGATGGGTAGGGAGAAAGAAGAAAAGTGATGGATTGGGAGGGTTTTGATAGGTTTAGAAATGTTGTAAAGAAAGGGATAGGAGGAAGAAAAGAAATGAAGAGGAATACCTTGTTGGAAAAGAGAAAGAGAAAGAATGCACCTTGCGGAATCCACTACTAAACAAGCCTCTACTCTTCCACAATTTAATTGGAAGGGATGGTTTTTCACAAACCCTTATAAAAAAAGAGGAAAACACCTTCACCAAGAAAGCTTTTTTTTTTTTCCTTGTCAAAAATACTCCACTAGGGTTGGACACCCCCATGTTTTTATAATGAAATTTCAAAATAATTACAACCATGCCAATCATTTAAATGATATGACCCATCATCTAAAATAAGGAAAATAAAACACTTACTATCCTAAAATAAATTATAAAAATAACAAAAAACATAAAGTAATATCAAAGTTCAATGGGCCCAGATCTAGATGATCTGGTAGCTTGATGACTTGATCGACAAGATCCAATAGTAAGATCGACACGAAATAAAAATTCCATGACTAAAATGGTCTCCTAAGCAACTCCACATGCATTATTCCAAAGTGGGGCCTTCCTAATGCACGTCCAGTGCATGTGGGGTCTTCAAAATGGTTTGGCGGGCCCCATCTAAAACTCGTTTCCCATCCACAAAGAGAGTTGCGCTAATGTAGATGGTCGTCTCCGTCTTTGGTACACCCGAGTAGGTCCTCTGATGTCCCCATCTCATTTCTTGTAATTTATTGGAGAAATCTCTACTTGTGCTTAGTATGTGGCTTTTCTTGTTTGTGTGTTGCACTTAAATCTGAGATGTGTTAAAGGTCCATGATCTGAGCCTTTCAAAAGGTTGGTCCCATGATCAATGGATTATTGTCTGCAAATCACATAGATTGCAAGATCCTACTCATCCAATTGGTTGACCTCTTCTCCTTCAATACCAACTGTTCCCAATTTTATGTCACCAGTTGGATGGTTAAGTTCTTCTAATCAATGATATTCTTCTACTGTGCACAATGCACTTAATAGATGACCATTATTCTTTTTATTTATATTTTTATATATTTTTTTTGTTTATGTTTAAAGATATTTGAAGAGGTGGAGCATGCGAAAAGGCGGTACGGGAAGCTGAACACGATTGTAATGAATGCAGTTGTGGAGGCTTGCGTTCACTGCAGTGATGTGGATTCTGCGCTCCAGATCTTTCGAGAGATGTCAGAGCCAGAGGGCTGTGGTGTTGATGGCATCACATTTGCAACCGTGCTGAAGGTGATTTCCCATTTGGGTGTTTGGAAATTCTGTTTTGTTTCCTGAATTGAAGCAATTCCTGTACCATAAATTATTGTTATAATTGATAGATTTAATGTTGACTATATGATGGAGTGATCCTAAATAGCAATTGGGGAATTGCAAATAGACTATCAGAAAAAACTCAAGCCATGGTCCATTTTCAGCAAGCAAAAATGCTCTGATGGTAAACTTAGGCTTGTCACTTGTCAGATTCGTGTGACTTCTGGGTGATAGATCATCAATGGTGGGGCCCACTAGATGAACGGTTCATATCATGATCCTGCCTGCTGAAATGTGTGAATCATAACTAGTTGCTTTAAAACAAAACAAGTCAGGATTGGTTCATTTCAGCATGCCGTCTATAATCCCAACTTCGGCATCCCAGCCATTTGTTTGGTGGCCCCCTCCATGGATTATCAATTACCCCAAAAGTCACACTAATCAGACCGTACTAGCTGTTGAACAATAAACAAAAAAATGGACGCTAAGAGACATGGTCTGACAAGCAAAAATATTCTGGTTGAAAGGTTTGGATCATCTGATCAGAGGAAAGTCTGGGCCATGGCATATCCACAGAGCGACCTTCAACATGAACAGTTCAGACACCCACTGGCCCCACTGATTTTAGCAATCACGATTGTCTCGTAGAATCATTTGCCCCCTATATATATATATATATATATATATATATATATATATATATATATATATATATATATATATATATATATATATATTGAACAGTTTCCTTTCAAATTTCAACTTGCTAAGAGTTGCAAATTATCTGTTGGGAAGGGTTTAGGTGAGGCTCGGCGAATTGATGAAGCATTTCAAATACTTGAATCTGTGGAGCAAGGCACTGCTGCAGGAAGTCCAAAGCTGTCGCCTTCGCTCATCTCTGGTCTATTAAATGCGCTGCTTGAAGCAGGTTAGTGTTAGAACCCTATCCTAAATGATTGTAGCATCTACTCATTCATTTATAAGTGCATGCTTGTTGCTTTTGGTCAGGTTGTCAATGAGCTGGGCCTGGGCTGACCAAAATCGAAATTTTTGAGTACAAAGTCTGAGTGAGACCAACCCAGGCCTGGCCTCTTCATTGTTTTACTTACAGCATGACTATTGAACCTTCTTGTCTTGGACATTTAAAGAGTTGGGGAGCTATACTAATGCTATGTTTGGGTGTTATGAAATAGTGGTTGGGAGAGATTGGTTTTATCAAAAAACATAAAACCGTTAGTAGACTCATTTTAGTTGCTCGGCGAAATGAGTAAAATTGTTATTTTGTGCCAGTTTTGTGGAACATGTGTTGCTTAGTAATGCATGGGCATTTTTACACCGGGCTCGAGTGGGGTGGCCTGTGGGATGCAGGGGCACACTCGGGTGGGCGGCTTGTGTGAGGTGGGTGGCTCATGTGAGGTGGAACCCCTGGATTTGGGGCCCATGAGGAGGATTGGGCCGAGGACCTAATCCATGGATGTGGGGCTTGAGCTATGAGATAAAGGGATTAATTTGTTATGCTCTATCAATTCAAGCTTTTAGAGCAAGTGGTTAATTGTCTTGCATCACTTAGTACAGAGTCCGTTTCCCGTGTCTTTCCAAACCAAATATGGTGCCTTTTAAATGCTTGCTTGTGGGGGTTTCCAATTGCAGTCTAAGATGCTTCTTGATGTTTAGGTTTAGCTGTTTTAACCATAGTTCAAACACTCAAAAAGTCGACCTGTCAGGTCAACTCGAAGCCTCGAACAAGTGTCAACTCAACGACTTGAACAAGTCTTAAGTTTTCTTGACTCAGTAATTTATAATATATAAATGAAGAGTGTTGGAATTAGCATAAAAAGGTACATACATTAAATAACTAAAACAAAACATGACTGAAGCTTCTGGATTGCTGGTAATGCGCTTGCACTTGTGGTGATGTGGTCGTGGGTTCAATTCATCCATGCGACATTTTGCATTTTACCATAAAATGAAAGTGGCGTGGTGGGTGGCTCGAACCAATTGACAGCGAGTCATACTGCGTTGGATGAGTTGTCGTGCCGACTTGAATTGAAATCTCACTGAGTTGAGTTGACTCAGCCGAATTTTGAGTCGAATCAGCGAGTTTTATAACTATGGTTCGAACAACTGAAGCTTATATGATGCAGACATGAAATTTAAACATGACGTGCGAGATTTCAGGCTTAAGATCACGTTAGTTCAGAAACAATTACACAAAAATTTCACGCCCCACACAAAAGTCCAAACATTCAATTAAGGGTAATCTGCACGGGTCCAGGCCTACACTGGCTAGGACTGGATCAGTAAAATTATGGACCAAACGATGCTCAAAGGGAAATAGAAATCATCCACACATGCACAGTAATCAACCCCTAATCCAAGGGATTTCCCAAATTCAATTCAAGGAACCTTAGGGTGAGAAAAGGGGGCAAATAAATTAGGGCTAATGCAAACTAGGGTTAGGGTTTATGAAATAGGAATGAAAAAAAAGGAAAACAAGTGGAAAACTTGACTTGGAGAAAGCTCCCGCGTGCAGACGGTGACCCGTGGCTGACACACGTGCGCAGGTGGGCTAGCCACACGTGTGATGGAAACCCGCCTTCCCGAATTGACACCTAGGCCTTGATTGGCCAGGGGAGGCCTCTAATTCTTCCAAGTTTGACGACGATCTGGCGTACGGTCACGGTGTGGTGCTCAGTTGAAGTTTCAGCCCTCCTACATGTTCGGATTCTGGAAACTGATTCTAGGGGGATGAATGGCTGCAAAAGCTGGAAAATTCAAAGCAATGATGATGATAGAAGATGAGAGATATGGATGAGAGAGGGTAGGGATGGATGGATGTGGCTTCACACCATGGTAGTTAGCCATTTGAAAAGGGAAGGCTTCGCACCCACTTGAATTCTCCCACAACTCACGAAGAGAGCAGAAAAATAAAGCAAGAATTTTTATTAAGTTTGAATGAATCCAAAAGAACTACAAGGGATGCATATTTATAGGGAAAACCTTATACCCCTAAACTCGCGCCATGTGCGCAACATATTACTTGGCGATGAAGTAAACTAAAATAAAAACCAAACAAAGAAATCTAAAGCGTTCATGATGTTTTAAATAACATAAATAAGCAAAACCTAAAATATGAACTTAATCCGACTAGTGGGCCCCGATTATGTAATCCTATGATGGGCTCTACTTGATTATCTGGCCCACTCCAAGGAACCAAAACTCCGTCTTCTAGATAGGGGGCCCTCCCTGGATGTTGTTATCGATCCAGATCAACGGTGGGGCCTTCCTTCTTCGTGCGTACGTGCGTAGGGGAAGGCGGCGCGCAAGTGCTACATGTGATGTCCCCATCATTATAGTACTTGTTTGTTTTGGAAATATGTTAATTTCATCAATAATCTCTATTTATGGTGAAACTGATTGCATTATTGCTGCACATGTGTATATTCTCCTAACTAGCACCGGGTTTAGTGCAGGAGATCTGCGCCGTGCAAATGGCCTTCTTGCACGTTATCGTTTTGCACTGCATAAAGAAGGTCCTTCAATCTCTATGTACAACTTACTGATGAAGGTTTGCATTGACCTTGTGTTTTGTAACTGATTCAAGAGTTTTGTTGGTTTATGGTCAACTGTCATCATGGCGTGCTAGTAACAAGTGCTAATCTTCAAACATCAAACTTATTTGCTCTACATGCCAAAATTGCACACATGTTCAAGATCCAGGTCATTTATCAGGCAAGATTCATGCTTAATGTCCCAAGACCAGAAATCAGGTTGATATACTTCAGGGGCTGCATGAATTCGAAAAATTGGACAGCTGATGACTGTACATGTACATTCAGTATTGTAAATGTGTTCAACATCAAACTTATTTGCTCTACATGCCAAAATTGCACACATGTTCAAGATCCAGGTCATTTATCAGGCAAGATTCATGCTAAATGTCCCAAGACCAGAAATCAGGTTGATATACTTCAGGGGCTGCACGAGTTCAAAAAATTGGACAGCCGATGACTGTACATGTACATTCAGTAGTGTTCGTGTTGTTAGCCTGATGAGTGGACCCAATCAGCCTGATTTTGGCTAGGGTGGGACCTGCCTGATGAATGGCTGTATCTCATACATGTGTGCCAGTTGGTACATGTGGGTTGCTTGTGTTTGGCATTTGTAGATGGGTATTTGTAAGAAGCATTCCTAAGGAATTACTAATTTCACAGTTATTGTCGATTTTAACCAAATTGGGCATTTTTTTACTACAGAAGTATATAATGTAGAGATTATGATTTTTTTTTTCTTTTCTCAGGGCTATATAAACACTGATTTCCCTTTGGATGCTTTAACTGTACGTGATGAAATATTCCGTCAAGGATTGAAGCCTGACCGTCTCACTTACAATACACTAGTCTTTGCATGTGTCAAGTCTGGAAGAATGGATTCTGCGATGCAGTTGTTTGAGGAAATGAAGGTCTCAAGAAAGTATTTGAAAGGCCAGTTTAGAGCCACAAAAAAGCCATGCTTCTTAGCTACCAATAATCATTTCATGGGTTATCTGAAAGCTTATCTGTAATTTCTTGCAGGAAGAAGCACAAAGAGTTAATTGTCCAGAGCTTTTTCCAGATGCTGTCACCTACACTACCTTACTTAAGGTCTGTTAGTTATGCCGCTGCCTGTATTGTTAATGGCATTGAAAATTGTAAATCTTTGCTTGGCTTGTCAAGCAAGCTAATGCAGCAATGCTTGCTTATTTAGATATGTATAATGAATTATGTTAATCACAACTATCTATTTATAGGAATTTAAGATCCTGATGCATCTAGATTTGGTTGGTATTCCTACAAGTGGGCCCACTGTTCAGTGACCCAAACCATTGATCTGATGGGAACAATGGTTGGATGGGGGGTGCCTAAGAAATCTCTCAGATTGGAAAATCCTAACTCCAACATCATTGGCCTATAAACTGACAGTTAAGAAAGATGCAGAAACTGCCTGGAGAAAATTCCACAGATCAGAGGCTAGGATCTTCCACTCCGAAAGATTCCTGTAATATCCCCCATCCCCTAGCACCCACTAGATCAATGGTCTGGGTCACTATACCATGGGCCCCACCAGCATGGACTAGGGGCCATGATGCTATTCATCTCCTCATCAGCGTTGTCCAAATTCTACGATTTACGATATATGATTTTAGTCGAATCTTAAGCAAAATGATTTGAATCCCAACCTTGAATCCCTTTTTATATGAATCCTACGATTCTATGATTTGAATCCTACGATTTACGATTCAAATCCCGATTTACGATTCAAATTATACTTGTTCTCTTCTATTTTGAGCTTTAATTGCCTTTCATTTTATGTTTTTAAATTGGTGGAGGATTTAAGAATCGTTTAGAAAAGGTAAATTATTTTATTTGTTTTTTATAAGAGATTAAATAATATATATTCTCTTCAACATTAAATCATGTAGCTTTTTTTTTTTTTTTTTTAATGTGATTTCTTAGTTCTTAACTAGTTGGAACACCAAATTGATGTATGACTTGTAATGTTTTTATGGATGGTTACAATGATGCTAACTTATATGTATTATGGAATGATGTTTAGAAATCAAAATATCTTTTTTCGTTGGTCTACAGTAACAAAGGCCACTTTTCCACTGTGATTCTACATTCAAGAATGGTAACAAGAACATAAATTATTAAAGGACCCTTCTGTGTTTTTCTAAGGGAAATTTCTTGCAAGACAGAAATAAAGGAATAAGAATCCTTTAACACTATCATGACATAGTATTACTTGGTGCACATTGAAGACAAAAGGAAGATTGGTGAGTTCTAAAAAAATTTCTGATTTATTTATATTTTTCATATATATATATATATATATATATATATATATTTCAAAATTTTAAGAAAATTGTAAAAATCTTACAATTTACGATACGATTTGTGATTCGATACGATTCAACCCCTACTACAATTTGTGTTACGATAACGATTTTGACAACATTGCTCCTCATGCATCAACATGCTTTAATTTCTCATTTGTTCAATGATGTGGATGCTTATTTAAGCAAACTTCAAAAGATAATAATCTTATATTATTTTTCTCACCGATAGGGACTATTGTCCTTGATTTTACTTTCTGACAAATATCAACAATCATTCCTTTTTATGTGTCAGTTGGTGTTAAAATGTTGTTGTTCATCTCTCTTCTATAATTTTGATCATTTGAATCTCTTTTGTTAGGGTTTTGGGAATACCAAAGACCCACTTTCAGTTCAGAAGCTTGTGGTGGAAATGAAATCATCACTTTATCTGTTTATCGATCGAATTGCGTATACTGCGATGATTGACGCATTGCTAAATTGCAGCTTAACTAGAGGTAGGTTAACTTTGCAGGTCATCTGCGCTCATGAAATTCTCACACTTCTACTGAGGTGGTTTCAATTCTTATTCAAATAATATATATGTATGTATGTGTGATACAGACATACAGTCAATTGTCACCATTGAATCTGATTCAATCACAAGTTTTCTCATCTTCTTCACATGGTAATAAGTGTTGTTCTCTTTTGGAGCTTCAAATGAGCCTCCAAAACTCCCACATCCACCATCTGTCGAACCTTTCAAATTGAACTTTTACCAATCTTCGTGGGGTTTTATTCCATTCTCATCATCTGTCATATTAGTAGGAGATCCAATCCATTCATCAGATTTATAGATGCTCTTGTGAGTCTTGCTCAAGAATCAGGTCAGTCCAATCGTCAGGTGGGCCAAAGTTTATAAAGCAAAATCAGGGATAAAAAAGAACCTGGATGATGTTTTCTCAGCCATCCAATTGTTCCTGACATTATGGCCCACCTGCTGAATGGACCAGATTTATTTTTTGGAGAACATTTCCATGGTCAGACCCACCTTCTGATGGCTATCAACTGTAAGAGAAGTTTTAAGCTGTTGAGTCTGGTGTTGAGCTTTTCAAGTGTAGATGTACATGCAGATAGACATTCATGTGCGATTATGTATGTTAGCATACATGCATTTGTGTACAGATGATTATTTAGTTCCATGTATAGTTGGTAGAAGGGTGAAATATGCTAAGTCATGCAATTGCACCTTTTTTCTAAGTCAAATACCTTCCTCCACTTGAGGTAACTTTCCATATATTTATTCTTTTAGAAAAGAAACTCACCTTAGAAATACAAATAGTTAAGCTGTTAGAATTCAGTAAATTAAAGTTCTCTCTAGTACCACATTTTGTAAATGGAACTTCAATTGACCTCTTCAATTTGGCATTAAAAAAAAAGCATCTTCAACAATCACGGTGAATGAGAGGTACAATATCTGTCAAAATGGTGGATAAGATAAGCTAATACAAAGATGGAATATATCTATAGCTAGAGAATCTGCTATGTCATTAGGCCCTCGTGGAATGAAAGAAATGGAGAGATGTGACGGGGAAGCTGTAGCCTTGATTTCATTAAAGTGAAAGTAAACTTCTATGGTTCACATGCTTCCTGATAAGAAGATATAGTTATCTTTATCTAATTTGTCTATAGAAAGAAGAAAACGACCTATGCATCCATAAAAATTATAAAACATTGGACGAAAACATGTGTTTTTTTGGATTATTTTGTGCAAATGTGTTATCTTGGTACAGAATTCATGTTAATGAAACCCAATACATGTATCTCCAATGAAGGCCTCCCCTCATAGCTATTTCAACTCTGAAAGTCAAGATATCAATTGGTGTTGGCTGCTAAACTTTTCCTTCCATAATGTTCTTTCCCTTTTTGTTTTCTTTATGTATTTATTTATCTTTTCTAGGTGCCCTTTGTGTATTTGGGGAGATAATAAAGAGGACTGGAGAAAATCAGAACCTTCGGCCGAAGCCCCACCTATATCTTTCTATGATGCGGACTTTTGCTGCCGAAGGAGATTATGATCTGGTCAAGAGGCTGCGTGTTCGCATGTGGCTGGATTCTGTTGGAGCCATCTCAGCTGAAGTTCAAGTAGAAGCTGATGAACTTCTCATGGAAGCAGCCATAAATAATGGGCAGGTAGTAGTCTACACTTGCAAAGTCCCCACACATGTAAAGCTTAGGAGTAGATTTGAAAAGGCAACTTGACATGATCAATGGATATGGTTGAATCTTTCAAATGGTCGCTCTACTTGCCTCATTATTACATTCCACCCTTGTGCCTATGTATGACGTCTATGCATGTATGTTGTATTATTGCATTATGCAACCGATATTCAGACGTGTGTTGCATATGCATTAAATGCTCATATGGAAGTGAGCACATCTTTTGGTTTCATTTGTTTTACATAACAATAAAACCAACATGGCTTTTGACTTTCACATTCCATTGGTACCTTGGTTTGGTTTTATTGCTTCAGCAGATCAGTACAGCCAGACAGATACTTTCAGGCATCATTAGAAGGCATAAAGGAATATCCTGGACCAGTAGAGGAGGCATGGTATGTAACTAATTTTCTACTTCCCTCTCCTTTAGCTACTGTAATAAATGGAATGATAGTGAATACATTAGAAGTTTATATGTTTTAGTACTTACTGCTTACTAGAATGATAATTACCCCATATGTCAGAACATGCAGTGGCTTGATGCGCCATTCTGTGCAAGTGGGCCCATGATTCACTGATACAGGCTGTTGATCTGATGTTCCCCACCGACCACCGTGGATGATGGATGCCCCAAAATCTGCCAGGTTGGAAGATCCCACCTCTCAATCAGATGCCATGAACAGGTGGTTAAAAAAATACCAATATTCTAACAATAATCTCTCTCTCTCTCTCTCTCTCTCTCTCTCTCTCTCTCTCTCAAAGAAGAAGAAGAAAAGAAAGAAACACGTGGGGATTCTTCTAATCTGAAAGACTTTTGTGGCTTCCTCCGTCGACAGTGGGATTCATCAGATCAATGGCATGGAACCATGGTTCCCACTTCTACAGTCTGGCACATCGGGACAGTACACACACACATGCACACACTCTCTCTCTCTCTCAAAGAAGAAGAAGAAGAGGGTGGGGCACCTCCATCAATGGTGGGACCCATCAGATAAATGGCATGGATACCCATGGTTCCCACTTGTACTGTCTGTCATATCAGCATGCTACATGTATTCTAAGCATCAGGACCTTAAATTCTCTAGATTTTATTTTATTTTATTTTTTTTATTTTTAAAATATTTTTTTTTTGAGTTATAGTGCTTCTAATTGTCTGAGAAACAACATTTTGTTACATCATATGACCGATAAGTCACTGATCTCCATGGCCTGGTTCAGGACGATAAAATGGGAGTACATATTGAATCCTCTGTTATGAACATGGCACCTACAAAAATTAGATAGTGGAATTATCTGCATCCTGATACAGATTCTTGATTTTTAGAGAAGTTACACAGGCAACTTTAGAATATAACATATTTTTGTATGTATTTGTCATTGGGCTGTAGGTTGCTGTGCGTGTAGAGGCTTTGTCTGGGTTCACCAGTTCTATTTTTAGTCCTTACGTCCTTCCTCAGGTATGTCATCTCTCTCTCTCTCTCTCTCTCTCTCTCTCTCTCTCTCTCTCTCTCTCTGCAGAAGTTTCTTACACCTTTCCAATTTAGGTATCATTGGATGATCCAATTGAGAAATATATGACACCATTTCAAGAAGCCAATCCGTTGCTATCTAGCTTGGAGTTGAAGCAAGTCATGATGCGTTTCTTTAGGGATGCTGTTGTGCCTGTTGTGGATGATTGGGGTAGTTGTGTTGGGTTAATACACCGTGAAGATTGCAATCAGGTAATCTTTATATTCTAGGATCCAACCATGCACTAAGGGTACTCAAAAGGAATTTCCCCAAAAAGCTGCGCACTGGATGCAATCCTCCCGAAATTGCAATTGGATTCAGATGTTTCTATTTGGAATCCACTTGTGAGTTGGGGTTGGAAAAAACTGGGAAACAAAGTCCTAGTAATGTGGTTCTCGTTTCCCACTCTGACACAAAGTCAAGATTTTAGTTCTCCTTTGAAAAGAAGAATAAATCAATTTGGGCAATCTTCCAAACAGGCCTTTAATTGATGCTCTGTTGTCATTCTGGAGAATTGTATGAAACATTCTTAAGTTGTTTAAGCTGTTCATCTATCCCTTCCCCCCCCCCTAAAAAGCTCATATTTATATTTTAAAAGCAGGTAGGCGGGAAATGTGAGGAAAACAGGCTCATTAGTTTATGGTAGAAAAACATGGGTCACAAAAATGCTTGATGACGGGTTTGGAATCTATTCACAAGAAGTAAGATTTATGCTTCGAAACCAAGTATTAAAATATGGTTACGTTACCTAACAGTAATGGCACTGCCTGTTAAATGATTCAGGGCCACAGCACCCGTTTTGAAAAAGAAAAGAAAAGAAAAGGCCAATACAGAGCCGTAGCAGACCGATTAGGCCCCTTAATGGGCTGATACAGGGCTGTTAACACTTTTTCCTTTAAAATAAATTTTGACTGTTATGGCGCCGCTATGACCTGTATTGTGATGGCCGTGTACGGCCACCGTTACCATTATTGAATACCTTAATGGGAACTCAACAAATACGTGATAATATAGATTTGGTCAGGCTGATATAAAGAAGCTAGAGACTAGAAGCAATCTATATTGTATTGAAGAAATATAAGATTTAACTCGGAAACCACTAATTTTACTACACATCTACAACATTAGAGTCATCGAGGATCAAACTTGGAAAGGGTGTTTATCTAACAAGAAACCATCGGAAAAAAAGAATCATGCGCTATGTGATAGGTGACAATTAGGAAACATAAACCTATCTTATAAAATCTGAGTTTTTGTCACCTTTCAAAAAAAAAAAAAAAAGTAGCTTCAAACTGTAGTTCAATACCCAGAAACTTGACGCAACTGGATCTCCAGCTGGGTTGGGTTGACTCATATACTCGGATGAGTCTTCACTTGTAGATTTTTTATTACATTGATAATTATTATAATAGCAATAAAAATCTAAAATGCTCACTGAAAGAATATATAAAGTTGCTGAAACGAGCACATCTCAAGCTTGTGTTGCGCTGATTAGATGCATCTCCCTCACCATCTTGGGTTTGAGATTTCACCCATTGTCCCTTTTCTTTTTCCTTGAAAAGAACAGTGTGGTGAGTGACTCGGTTTGAGTATTTTTGAGTCGCATTCAATGTTTTCTGTATCAATGGATTATCGCACCCTTGGGATACAAAAGCATATTTGGTTATCACATTGGAAATATTGGATGTATAATGTTTCGGTGTTTTTGGGAAACATCGAGAAATTGGTGGATTTTTTCATTGAAAGTAAGTTTTTATGAGTTGCGTCCAATGTTATTCGTATCAATATTGATGGATTATAGCCTCTTGGTATACTGAAACATATCGTTTATCACATGGGAAATATCGGATATATAATGCTTTGTTATTTTTGGGAAACATTAGGACATTTGTCGAATTTTTCAAAGAAACTTCAGGAATGTTAAAAATGGCAACGCTACACTTCTTATGTGCACATAAGCTTCTTATGTGCTGTTTGACAAAAGTGACGCAACCATATTCAAAATCAATTCATTTCATTTATGAATCTAAGAAATGGATAAGAAGTGGAAGATATGACAAAATGGGATTTTGTGTGTGTGTGTGTGTGTGTGTGTGTGTGTGAAAACCCAACACTTACTGTCAATAGCCATGTATTGATGATACATCATCCATACATTATGATACATTGCGATAATATCATTGATATTAAAAGTCCCGCAACTTCCTGCTAGTTTCGTATTGCTGAGGTGCAGTATCAATAATATTGGCCAATATTTTTCATATTGCAAACATTAACATGTCTAGTGGACCGATCTTTGCCCAAAAAAAAAAGAAAAAGTCTAGTGGACCGAGTCATGAAGTCGACAAGTCGAGACCGAGTCTCGCTAAGGATCAAGTTTCTTAGTTACCTCGCTCGAAATCTTGTCGGGTTGAGTCAACTCGGCTAAGTTTCCTCCAATATGGTCATTTTTTCTGCATGTAATTGAATTATTGCGATACAGTTCAACCGAGCCTTGGTATGCATTCGTAATTTCCGTATAGTGACAAGATTCCTGTTGTCTTTTCCAGCTGGACGCATCTCTTTCGCAAGTGATGCGGGGTCCACCTCCATGCATAACAACCTCAACATCCACCCGTCGAGTCATCGAACTGCTCCTCGAGAAGAGATACAAAATGATTGTGATTGTAAAATCCAACAATGACTATGAAACTAGTTACAGCTCGAGTTCGAAACCAGTTGGGGTGTTCACATTCGAGCAATTGTTTAAACTTGCTATTCCTGTATCAAAGGCTGATGAATCTTTGGATAGAACTTTCATGTAATTGCTATGTAAATATGTAATTTTGTAGTGAGTTTTCTGATATGGCAGTGTATGGAAGATGATATTTGCTTTTGCACGTCCAAGATCCACGCCATTCATCAGGTGGGACCCACAATGAATATGGTGGGGTCCAAAAATCCGGCTGCTCTACTCATTAGGTGGTCACATGTGGATGAAACACATCATCTTCTGCTTTGATACCATGTGAAATAACCACTTAATCTAAAAGCTTGAGCCGTTAGAGGATGGTGTATCAATGTATATCAGGGACTTTAACAGCATTAACGGTTCGGATTACTCGGAGGCTTATGACATTAACGGTTTGGATTACTTACCAATGGCTCCACTTGAAAAGCCTGGCCTGGCTTTGGGCTGGGCTTCGGCATAGATCATTTCAGTCCGACGTGACCTGATCCGACTTCATGTGTATTTGTGTTCTCTTCTACACGTGTCATGCCAATCATTGGTTAGCTAACACGTGCTTCTTGCAAGTGGATCTTTTATTATTATTATTATTATTATTATTATTAATTTATAAATATATATTTCTTTGTTCATGTGCGGCCCACATGATCAAGGGATCCGTTTGCAATGGGCTGGGCCAGCTAGGCCTGCTGGCCCAACCCTGGCCCATCTAGGCCCGTTTGTCCAACGCTGGCCTAGCACAGCAGGCCCAGGCCTCCTGATTCACTCAATTGATCAAGTGGGCCACATTTGAAATTCTGATTTAACAGGCCCGAGCCCGCCCATTGACACCCGCATCCATTAGGTGGGTGGGATCCCAGACCGTGGGGCCCACTGCGATGTATGTGCCTTATATCCACACCGTCCATATGTTTTGAAAACTCATTTTAGGTCATGATAAAAAAAGTGAAGCAGATACAAATCTCATGTGGACCATGATGCAGGAAACAGTGGTAATTGAACATTAAAAACTTCCCGTGGGCCACAAAAGTTTCGTATCAATCCGATATTTGTGTAGTCTCTTCATGGAGGTCTTTGTGACCTTATCAACAGGTTGGATGGAAAATAAACATTCCAGTGGACCCATGAATTTTTTAATGGTGGAGATTCAATCACAATTATTTCCTGTAGTAGGGTCTACCTGAGATTTGTATATGATTCATTTTTTAAGATCATGTCCTAAAATGAGCTTTCAAAATGGATGGACGGTATGGATGTAAGGCAATGCATCACGGTGGGCTCCACATACAGGGATCCACCCAAACCACGTCCTTCAACCACAAACCCGGCCCACAGCGGCCTCACCTCAAATAGGGGTGTATGCGAACCGAGCTAGCTCGTTAGTTCGCTAGTCTCGACTCGAACAAGCTTGTTTTAACTCGGTTCAAAGCTGAGTTCGAGCCGAGTTCAGCTGAATTTTTGAGCTCTTTTTTTTTTTTTTTGGAACTAAGCTTGACTTGACTCGATTCAAACTCGGATTGAACCAATTTGGTGACTCGGCTACTTTGATATTGATGTTGCCTACCAAGCGTTTGATGAAACAATACAATAAAATGTGACTGGTGGCAAGGAAGGTATGTATATGAAATAAATATCTTTTTTTTTTTTTTTTTTTCTTGATTTATATATTACTTATATTGCTTAAAAGGTGTTCGATGAAATACTAGTAAAACTATTGCTGCTGTTGTATATATAGTAAGATTTTGAACGTGCGGTTTATGTGTTTGTGAAAATGCTACATATGCGGACTCAGCTCGATCTTGGCTTCAGCTTGACTCAAACTGGCCCAAGCTGCTGACTGAATCAAGGTCGAGGACTGAGCCGAGCCAAGTTCATACTGGAGTCAGCTAGTGGCCAAGCCGAGTCATGCCAGCTTGACACGGTTCGGTGTACACCCCTAACCTCAACGGTCGGATGGATAGGACGCGTTTTGCCAGTGACCTCAACACTAGCGGGTGTCAAAGCTCTGTTGCCTCACCATGATTTATGTATTATATCCACGCCGTCCATCCATTTTTACAGCTCATTTTATGTCATGAGCCCAAATATGATGTAAAACTATATCTAATACGGACCCCACTACGGGGAAACGGTTTTGATTGAAAGTCTACTATTAAAAACTTCCTTAGGCCCGCTGTAATGTTTATTTCGCATCCAAACAGTTGATAAGGCCACACAGACCTGATGAAGGGAAAATACAAATATCAGCTTATCCAAAACCAACGTGGTCGAGAAAGTTTTCAACTATAAGCATTTAATCCAAAATATTTCCTGTGGAGTGGTCCACCTCAAATTTGGATCTACCTCATTTTTGGGATCATCTCCTAAAATGAGCTGGAAAAATTTATGGACGGAGTGGATAAAACATATACATCTATGTGGTGCCCACAAGCTTTGACACCAACTAGGTAGGTGGTGTTGGGGTCATTCCATTAGCCAAACCGCATTCGGATATTGCAAACGGACGTGTCCGTTTTTATCTTCTCCGATTCCTCTTCGCGCGAATCTCCAGCGCTCTCGTCGTGGGGTTTTTCCCTCCCTCCCTCTCTAAAACCCTAATCTCCTGTTAGAAGAAGCTCGGAATCTAACAAACCACACATATCTCCATTCCATCGATCAGTTTGATAGGACGTCCATGGCGTTCCGATCTCGGGAGCTGTTAAACAAGATCATCCGCAAGATGGGCCCCGACTCCATGGCCCCGGGCGTGAAAGAATCGCTGAAGAAGGATCTCCCAAACAGCAAGATCGTAATGGGAAGGGCCAAACGGGGAATCTACGCTGGAAAACACATCCAGTTCGGGAATAAAGTCAGCGAAGATGGCGGCAACAAGTACTCTCTCTCTCTCTCTCTCTCTCAATCGATTTTTCAATTGATCTAGGCTGCGTTTGGATGCACAACTAAATTTGAATTTGCATCTCAAAAGGAAATGGCATTGTTAGATGGGGCCCACTTGTGGAGATGGTCGGGAAGATCGGAACCATTCATTGTCTTGTTTATGTCATGGATGGGACGGAAGATGATTCTTGACCATTGATCTGTAGACTTGAATACGAACCGTTTGAAGTGTTGTTTTCAATGGTCAGCTTTCAACTCGGATTATCTGTTCAGCTTGTGCTTTTGGGTTTGTGATCCATTCAGTTGGAGGGTTCCTATTGTATGACCATCTCTACATGTGGGTCCATGGGGCAATCTATGCTGACAAGAACTGATGATGTTTTATAGTTTTCAAGTAGCCGTCATATTGCAGCTGCATTTTAAGATAAGATTATTGCAATTTGACCCAATTCTTGCAGCATGAATTCTAAGAAAGGAATTGCAATTTGGTCATTTCCACTTCACTGGAATAGTAAATTGAGATTCAATTCGATGGTGCATCTGAACTCCCATCTTGTGGTTTTCTCATTCGTGCCATTTGTATGATGAAATTATTGGGACAATTCACATGGAAACTGAATCCTGATCGATTGTGATTTTATTTAAGGCAAAAGGTTGTATTCCTTTTTTTTTGGAACAGTAAGAAAAAAGATTGTATTCTTGAAGAGAGAAATGGCCGATCTCAGAGGATGCATGCTTTGTGAGGCTGGTGATTGCAGGAAATATTTTTTTTTCCTGGTTTTCCATGAGCACTAGTAAATGGGTTTTTCAGGTTATTTTCTCTCAAAATGCCAACCAGCTCAAATGGCTATCTTTATAATCATGCATGCGCAGATTATCTGCAACAAATCAGGAGAAATGTCCCCTTTTCTATCAGCGTTTTTCTCTCAGTGGGCTGAGAAGCTAAAGGTGAAATTAGAAATGTTGGGATTCTATTGACTTTGTTGAAAGAGGCCATTAGCCACTTTGCACGTGTGCAATCACACATGCTAACAGTCATCCTCTTCAACATTTTATATTTCACTTGGATTATGGGTTGCTTTGGTAAGTGCTAAGAGAACAGGCATGCAGTTTGCTACTTCCTCCGATACATGGTATGCAAGGGGTAGGATGATGTGGGTAGCTTTGGTTCAATTTAGTTTTATATACAAATGGATACTGTGGTTTATCTATGAAATGATAAATGTTATTATAATAGTTCCTGCATGCATAGTGTTGTACTGTATTGTATCATATGTAAAGTACAAATCTCTGCATTTTAAACATAAACTCACATTACAAGTCTACAACATAAAATTTTTTACTTCAAAAAAAGAAAAAAGAAAAAAAGAAAAAAGTCTACAACATAATCAACAGCAAGAGAACAGATCCATAAATTTGGTTCAGTTAAAATAGCAAGCTGAATCAAATGTCCTGTAATTTGGATTGTGCAATTCAATGGAAAACTTAGGGGGTTGGCAATTTAGGTAACATTGATTACTAGTGTCAAAATCTATTATGGGGATGCGTATCCCCAAATTCTCCCATATTTTAAGAGGTACGTCTAGCATAAAACACCCCATATTTTAAGAGGTATGTCTGGCATAAAACACCTTGGTTTTGTCCCATTTTGAATGGCTTGAACTCCTTAATGTAGGGAGGTTTTTTTTTTTTTTTTTGAAGTCATAGGGAATGTATTTAAGTTTCAAAAACCCCGAATTCTCCCACAATTTCATAGGTACGTCTAGCATAAAACACCTTGGTTTCATGAATTCCAGTTTTGAATGGCTCGAACTCCTAAACATAGGGAGTGTTTTTTTTTTTTTTAATTGAAATTTATAGGGAGTGTATTTAAGTGTCAAAAAAAAAAAAAAAAAAAAAAACAAAAAAACAAAAAAACAAAACAAAAGTGTTACAATCTTTTATGGGGATGCTTATGGCTGACCTTTCACATATTCTAAGAGGTACAACAAGCATAAAAATGCCACCATTTCATGAACTTTTGTTTTGAATAGTTAGGACTCCATAATATAGGGAATGCATTTAAGTATCAGAAAAAACCCACCAAAGTGTTGATACCTTTTATGGGGATGCTTATAGCTGATCTCTCCCATATTTTAAGAGGTAGAACAAAGCATAAAACATCTAGATGTCACAATCCCAATGGTCTGAAGAGCATAGCTTGATGTCTTCCATCAGTCTTGGGGCTTTTGGCATACTGGTTAGGTCTTAACAATTGGTATCAAAGCCAACACCACATCTTATGTTTGAGTCATAGAAGGGGTGACTTGTGGAAAGGGCACTTTGGATCAGACTGAAAGCTGCCATGATGTGGAAGGGCCTACCTAGACAACCATAGTGCAGCCACCATGCTATCTTAGGGTGAAAAGGGCTACCTAGATAATCATAGTGCAGCTGCGATGCCTCTCCAAGTGGACAAGGACTAGTGGAAAGGGTCATTTGGAACAGACGCCAAAGTGAGTGGCTGCCATAGAGTGGGTTGCTGCTACGTGGTGGAATGTTATGATTCCAATGGTTTGAAGAGGCTAGCTTGATGCATTCGACCAGCCCTAGGGCTTTTGGCATACTGGTTAGGTTCTTAACACTTGGCTTCATGAACTTCTATTTTGAATGCCGACACTCCATAGTATAGGGAATATATTTAAGTATCAGGGAAAAACAGATCTCTGTTTGCAACCTGGGAGCTGGTGATTGCAAGATTTGAGGAAGCTTGATTTTTGGTAGAGAGCGTACCTATCTTTTTAGGGCTGCATTGCTGTAACCAGATCAATCCTTTCCAATTTCCAATCTCCAGACTTACCATCTCTAGATACTGAAAATTTCAGTTAAAGCAATGGGTAAATTGGAGGAAATTTAAAGAGAATTCCTTTGGAAATGGCATCATAAAGGTCACAAATTTCATCCTATAAACTGAAACAAGGTGCAAAAACCAAAGGAGGATGGTTGCATTGGATTTGGTAGGATTAAGGAAAGAAATTGAGTGTTACTGGCCAAGTGGTGGTGACGATTTGGTAAAGAGCAAGATGTGCTTTGGAGAAGGTTATTGGCGCTAGATATGGGAATGCGGAAAGGGGTTTTTACCGGCGGCTCGGTCAAGAGGTAATTGGTCTTTTTATCTAGATAGTGTTTGCAAGCTCTGAAGTTTCTAGTAAGAGGGTCAGGTTTATTTTCAAGAATATGGTGCCATTCAAGGTAAGGAAAGGCAACATAATCCAATTTTGGAAGACCTTTGATCGGACAAAACTACCTTGGCAGAAAACTTTCCTCATATGTACTCCCAAGCCGTGTGTAATTTTCTGGTCAAAGATTACAATGAGCTTGTTGCCGATAAGATATTGTGGTCGATTGACTTCTGTGGAACCCTTGGGATTTTTGAGAACTGGCTTGTTGGTTGAGCTTCCAGACCTTTTGCATGGGTAGGTCTTATTTGCTTTTGAAGACAATGAGCTTATGTGGGCTGTGTCCTCCAAAGGCATGTATTCTCTTCTAAGAATTTTTTAAAGGTTTATGCTCAGGCTACTTGTTAGTGCTGCATTGGTCGAAAGATTAGGGGTTAGGTGCTCGATCCCATGTGGAGGCCTTTATGTGGACACCTGTTGCTAATAGAAATAGACAATCTTCAAAAGTGCAATTGGTGTCATAGGCTCCATTTCTGAGCTTATGGAAGGATTGAGTAATGGAAGCCTCGTGGCAGAGTTCCTTGATGGATGCTACCCACAGCATCATGTGGGAATTTAGAAATAGAAACAAAAGAAAATTTGAAGACAATGAGTCTTCCTTGTCCTCTTTGGTTGCCAAGATCAAACTCTCCCTAGCCTTTGGAATCCTCCTTTTAGAGCTTATCAAAAAATGGAAAAGGGTTATCGTTGTATTGATGATTAGAATCCTCCTTTTTAGCTTATAAAAAAATGTAAAAGGGTTATCGTCTTATTGATGATTAGAATCCTTCATTTAGATCTTGTCAAAAAATGGAAAAGGGTTATTGTTTTATTGATGATTACCGGCAGATTCCAAAACTCTTTTTTATGTTGGTTTCTCCCTCTTTTGGGCTGGTCGAAGCTAAATTTTGATGGGAGCTTGTTGAGTTATGCTTGAACTCCAATATAGAGGAACTTTTGGTGATCAAAGTAGGAATCGAGCTTCTTTATGGTCATCTTGAAGGGCCTCTCATTGTTGAAGGAGATCCTCCTTAACTATTGTGTGGGCATCAGGAAGGTAGACCCACCTACGAAGTTGGCCTTCATTTCAGATGATATTAAGATGCATTCGTTCTGTGTCTATTAGTTTTAGTCATATCCCAAGAGAATCTAATTGTATGTCCATCTCTCAAAGGAAGGAGTCCATAGATCAAACCTATCTATAGCGACTCTTAGACTTTGCCTTGACAGATTTTGTTTTCCTTGTTCTCTTCAAAGAAATATTTACAAGAAAACAGAGGTCTGTTTCTCTACCCAAATCTGTCAAGTTACGGTAGAGAATATATACAATCATTATGACTGCTGCATGGTTTTAAGACTTGGCGACCTAGACTGACTCATCAAGTAGGCCAAGTCACCCGTTAAACCCTAAACTCTCTCTTCAATTCTGTAATCTGATTGATGGTGTTGAACTGGATTGGGCCCAAACAAGTCTGAGTCAACTCAAATGAGTCGCATGGGACCCATCCAAGTCTTAAGACCTTGGAGTACTGGGGGCCATTTGAGCTCTACTGGGGTGATTATACACTTATCAAGAAAAACAGTGAAACACTATTGACCCTGGTTTTTAGCAATCCAGTTCATTTTTGTGTCTGCTTCTGGTCTAGACCACTCCCGACCATGCAGTTCAGTCCACGTCTTTAATGTTGGTTCATACACTAGCCTATCCGTGACATTTGATAATATAGGACATTCACCAATATTAGGAACTTGGATCTTCATTTCATATGCGGTGTTTTGATTTACAGGCATTCTGAGGTTGTATTTTTACAGCTACAAATGAGGAACTTGGATCCTCAGATCATTCTGAGGTTTTGCCCTCTTTATAGTTTTCTAGTACTTCTGTAAATAAAGTCTGGAAGGCATGTCACTATTTTTGTGCTGTTCCTTTGGTGCATTTGGGTGCTGTGAGCATCTGATCCCCCCCAAACCAGTAGCCTGCTTGTTTTGTGACCCACATGGGAGGATCAGAACATCAATACCCAGTGGGAAAGAGTGAGAAGCAATAGTCTTTCTACTGCTGCCCCAAGTTACATGATTTTTCAGTAGATTCATGCTAGCGTGACTCGCATAGCTGCAAGGGGACGTGTCTTCTGCTAACTGAATGCCATGTGTGGAGAACATGCATGAGGTCCACCTCGTCCATCGTGTGTGTTGCCTTATGTTCACCTAGGAACTCAAAAATCAGGGATGAATCAAAACTTGGGAAGGCCAACGACATTGGAAATAGTTGGGATGGGGATGTCCACCATTAGTTGTTTGTGGGGGCCCACAGTGGTGTTGATATGTCATCCAATCCATTCATCAGATGTTTCTCACCAGGATGAAGGTATGCCTAAAAAGTCAACAGTATTCAAAAGTCATTTGGCCCACATCACATGAATTTGGAGGGTTTAGGCATGATTTACGATGTTGACTATCGTATGGCCCTCCTGACTTTTGGATTGGCCTGGTTGGCGTACCTGCTGGACAGATTCTCATGCTGGGTGGATTCACTTGCACATAAGTCTTTCCCCCCAAGTTAGGGTATACTTAGTGAGCTAGACCAGCATTTTCGTTTTCAATAGGGGTGGCCTCTAAAGGTTTCACCTGAAACATGGTCTGAATGCCCTATATTTGTTTTCGAACAAAGATGTGTTAAGTACTTTTCTAGATTGTAGCCTTGCATCATATGAATCTCAGCCAGTTGCCGTAGTTGAACTTTCCAACCTTGTTCATGTGGGACATGTTTGGGGGTGCAAATGGGTCAGGTCTGGTTAAGAATTGGGTTAAAATTCAACAAGTAAAATAAGATGGTGTGGTAGTCCAATTAGGGTGGTTTTTGGTATCTTCTCTATTAACAATGGCCCATAATTTGCATAGTCCAATTTGTCAAACGTATTGGATGGGCCACAGTTTAGAAAAAGGTGGTGAACCATTGTTGTAGTCTAGCCCAAAAGAAAAAACTCACATGCTCAATAACTACTTTTTGTCGGGCCTGGGTTTAGTCTGTTGTATGACCCAAATTGGATCCATTTAAAAATTGGGTCTGGGTTGGGTCAGCTTGGGTTGATTTTGAGAGGAACCAGACGCAGCCCATTAAGAAATTTGGGTTGAATTTTTGGACCCAGATACGCCACATGGGTCTAAATTTTGGACCCAGGCACACTAGTTGGGTGGGGATGTTAGGTCCAATGATCCACGGGTCGACCCAACCCATTTGCATCCCTAGAAATGTTCCACCAGAAAAGGAACTCCATCTGGGCTACATTTGTTCAATGAAATATTTGCTTTCTTTAAAGCTCTGGATGCTGTCAAAATCAGATAACCCAAAAGAATCTGCTTGTGGTATTCACAGGACGAGGCGAACTTGGAAGCCGAATGTACAAGAGAAGCGCCTCTTCAGTTACATACTCGACCGGCACATCCGTGTCAAGGTGACCACGTATGCCCTCCGCTGCATAGACAAAGCAGGTGGGATTGACGAGTACTTGTTGAAGACGCCCTACCACAAGATGGACACTGAGATGGGCTTGTTTTGGAAAGCCAAGATCGAGAAGATGTATGAAGAGCTTGGGATGATGGAGGTGGGGTTCTTCCCACCGGAGGAGGAGGAGAAGCTCGAGGAGGGGTTCAAACAGCTGAAAATCGCTAAAAGGGAGTTTCGAAGGGAAGCCCGGAGGAAGGCCAGCGAAGCCTCGGGGAATCAGAAGCAGATCAATGAAGGGAATGCAGACGATGAACCAGCAGATGATGAAAAGCCAGCTGAGCTAAAGGCTGCGGCTGCCTAGTTTTCGCCGTTGGCTTCTCCATTCTCTTTCGCATTTTGCTTTTCTTTTCTGTTGGCTATTTCTGTCTCTTCTTATGGCGGAAGAGAGCAAGATGGACATTGGCATTTGCAAGGGCTGGGCCATGGTTTTTGTCATTTGGAGAGCTCTTGCCTAAAGCCTTCCTGGGGAGGATTCATATTTTGCTGATGAAATTGAATCATGGAGTGTGATGTTATGGCCCATCAATGGAGGGGCTGTCCAGATCAGATGCCTGATCACTATAGGGCGGGGCACCTTTGTACGGTCCGGAATCCTGGCCTGAAAAATAAAATGCCAGTTCTGGCCAAACATTGTACATTTCCTCATTAGAATTGCATACTCAGGAAAAGATTTGTTTCTTTTCAAGTGACAATGGACCTTTGATGATCTAAGTTATCCACCTGGTGGGCCGCATCTGGGATGGGCCAATGAGCCATGATCATTGGTTCAACGAAGCAAATCATCCCATATCATACGAAGTATACGATCCTCGACCTGAGGCCTTGTGTGGTATACTTTGGCTAATTGGTTTTCAGTCTAACAAGTGGGGACCATGGTTCAGTAATCCAGTCTTCCATTGCCATCGCTCTTTTTTCCCCACCATGGATGGACCATGTCCCAAAACTATCTATGATTGGATGACAATGGCAACTAACCTTGGGACTTTTCTTTTTTTTTTTTTGTTTTCAGTTGGAATATGGACAGTTTCTGTATTTCTGGAAGGTTATGATTGCTCACCATTTATTTATAGGTTGCAAAATGAATGGTTATGATTTTTTCTCTTGAGATATTTGGGGCACCATCCCCAGATGGCAGGTGGTATATGGACCCGTCTTAATTATGTGCAACCTTTTGTCAAGCAACCATGTTGAACTGCCCATTCTACTGCAATAACTCAATTGACACTTCTATGACAAAATGGATGGAATGCTGACCGTAGCTCGCCTACTTCAAATTCTTAATGGGGGATGAACAGGCAAGGGGCTAGATCTTGACTGCAACAAAGGGCTAGATCTGGACCGTGACTGCTGAAAGTATACGACCAGAGGACAGGAACGAGGATCATGCGGTGTAGCTTGAAGGACCCAAGTGGCTTGTGAATGCGAAGCGAATGGCATTGGGTTGTGATGGCCCATGGCCATGGCCGGCTGGCCCGCCGCTTCTTAGATGGGCTGTGGGTACACTTGGTCTGGGCCAAAAAAAAAGAAGAAGAAGAAAGGGTGACACGTCCTAATAGGAAGCTTTTGAATGGGAAGACAGCAGGGCCGGGAATAGGGACGCGGAAGGATTCTGGGCGGGGCCCACTGCGATGTTTGTGAGAAATCCGACCCGTTTTTGGAGCTCATTTTAGGACTTTAAGAGCAAAAATTTGGTGGATCTAAAACTCAAATGGGCCACATGAGAGGAAACAGTTGGGATTTAGTGACCACCGTTGAAATATGTATATGGCAACAAAAGTTTTGCACCAATCTAAGAATTTAGTGTTTTCAATTCATCCAGTGAAAATGAACTTATAAACGGTTTGGATGGCATGTAAACATTAAGGTGGAGCCTAGGAAGGTTTCAACGGTAGGAATTCCTTTCCCCACTGTATGGCCTAGTTGAGTTTTGTATACTCCTCGTTTTTGAAATGGATGGACGGGTTGGATTTCTTATAAACGTCACGGTGGACCCCACCTTGCATCCCAGTGCTGGAACTTCCGGGGAAATGCTTTCGCAGGGAATCCGCGTCCCTGGAATAGGTCTAAACGTGGGTCCATTCGGCATCCAGTTGCATTTGTAGTTCAAGACATTCGCTGGATCAGTGTTACATCTCGAAAATGGAGCCCAAGTCCTTGACTATTGCCTTTGGGATGTTACTCATTCGGGATTTTGTTTTTAAAAAGATATGGTTGGTTTAATAGTATTTTTCCTTTTTAATTGCTGTGTTACTTCCAATACAAGATTTGAGAACAACAACAAATTGAGATTTTATTTGATTTTCCAGCATATACAACTGTTTTGTTACAAGTCTGTCAAACGGAGCTCAGGTCCCTCGCTCCACCTTTGGATATATAAATATATATATATATATATATATATATATATATATATATGGTTCGATAGTATTTATCTTTTTTAACTATGGTATAACTTTAAACATTTACGACTGACTGATCATAATACCATTTTTTTTTTTGGAGAAAGAGAGTAAAATTTTCTCAATGAATGGCATCCCAAAGGCAGAGCAAGGGACCTGGGCTCTGTTTTGGAGGTGTGACAGATTTGGAATCATGTTCCAATGCAAACATTTATGTCCCCCGACTTGTTTCCAAGGTCTGAGAGACTTAAAGAGTCGTATTCTAATCTAAACCATTTATATGATAGGAAAGGTTGTTGTAGATGATAAATGCATTAAATAAAAAAAAAAAAATTAGACTATTTTAAACCTTCGATCATTTGAATATTCCTTACGGGATTAAAGGCCCCCGCGCTTAGGTAGTGGGCTTCCGGCATAAACCTAGTCGAGTGCTTTGCTACCACTAATAAGAAGGTTTAATCTCCAGGACTCTTGAGCAGTTCTTATTGGGAGTGAAAATGAGGCCCAGTTAAAATCCCAATTCCTTTCATGATAGATGGTGGGGTCCACCCACAATGACGCACGGGTGATTCCATGTTGGTGGGTGGACCCAATGTCATTCACCTCAGCCGCCCTATAATTATCACCCAACCTACCTCACCCACCCTACTAAAATCACACTGATGGGATGATCTTAACCGTTGAACATTTGCCTTCTCTATTTATAGCTGCCCATTTTTTAAGCTATATATCAGGCAGCTAGCATGTTGATGATCATGATCGATGCCCAAAAGGTGAGGCAAGCCAAATGGATGATCCAGATGGATGCACCAGACCTTATTTTCAGCAAAGAATAACCGTCAATTTTGCATGGCATCGATTGGACACGTAGGATCGTCCAATCTAATCACTGTGATTTTTTCACGGTGGCATATGTAGTTAAAAAGATCGGTTGGAGTGAATGGATGGCCAAGATTGATGATGTGATCTGGCCATTTGAACTGCTATTTACAGGTTAAGACAAAAACATTGATGCTCCGGCACAAGGTGATGATTTCATATACGGGCGCACCGAAATTGTCCACCAGGTAGACTTTTAGCTTAATATAAACCGTAGAATTCATGGGAGCCACTTTAAACCGATGATAAGGCAACAGTTGCACTGAATTGATGTCCTGATTACCTGTTCTTGGACATCAAATGGACGGCGAAAAGAGAAAAACATTCAACGGCGTAGATTGAATCAGATGTTAGGATCTTTCAATCGACAGCTGATTCTACAATGTGGACCGTTCAATATGACTTAAAATGCGTGGCAGATGAATAATACCAGAGTGTAAGCGTCTGGACTATCAGTATTTGACTATTTAAATTTGGAAGTCACCATGCAAAAATCGCACCGTTAGATCCTGTCCGGTTCTTTTGAGTGTGGTCATTTCATCATACCAATCCAAAAAGGTGACTGATATGCCATTATCTCTTCCACCTTGCAAGCATGCACACCAATACCAACCTACCAATCAACCTAACTGGATGATCCTAACCATTCAAGTTCTGACCATTTAGTGGACAGTCAACTGTGTTGGGAAAAAAAATACCTGAGTAGTCAAACCACAAAAAGAAAATGGATAAAAAAATAAATTCAAGAGCCAAATAAAAAACAAGAGACAGGTGATGAAAATTTATATACTCCCTAATAACAGAACTTATTTCTTTATTAAAACAATAAAAACAAAAATATAAAACTTACCTCTACTCTCCATTTGTACAAGAAAATTCCACCCAAGAATGCCTCAAAGAAGAAGATGAATGGAATGACTTTCTCTATCTATACTCCTCAGGATATAAACTATACCAGAGGAGAGCAGATGCCAGACCTACTTAAACTAGGCTTCACAAAGAAAACTGCAAAAAAGAAAAGTGGTATTAAGAAAAATATAATTTTGATAGGTTCATTTTTCTTTTAGGTTAATATTTTATTAGGTTGTAATTAATTTAGAATAGAATTGATTTTATTGTAATTTTCTTTTTGAGACAATCCCCTTGTAAAAATTCAAAACTATGCACAATGAAAATATATAAGCAATTCTTCCATCTTCAATTTTTAAAACTGGGCATTATGGATTTTCAAGTGTCAACTTGAGAAAAATGAATAAAATTAATGATGGTAGAGTAAAAGGTGTTGTTCAAGTATCTAGAATATCACCAATCAAGCATAATCCACACCATAAGATGATTAGTAAAAAAATAATCACAAGATTAAAACGTGTGCACTGATCTAGTGAAGTAGGAAAGATTAACAGAAAAATCAGCAGAGGAACGTGACTAGGTCGTTTTGCCTAAGACGATTCGTGCTTATTTCCCGAATCAGATAGTGGAATAGAGATGTTGCGATTGGCTTTGGAATACAATTGCAGATCGATAAAGAATCATCGACTCCAACACCAATGAATAATGCTCAACTTCCAAGTAAAATTAAAAAAAAAGTTGAGAGCAGTCTGTTTATTTGTTATTAATAATATTTTTTTCTTCTTCTTTATTTAAGTTTTGTGTAAAAATTACCATACATAGAAACCTAAGGGTACACATCATAGCCACTTGGTACAAATGTGGCGACCAATGTATAAAAAATGGTCACAATACTACTACAATAACGTGCATCATGTAACCAATATCCTCACGCAAGACTCGGTAAAAGAAAAAAAAAAATGGAAGAGAAAAATAAAAATGAATTAGATAAACAAGCCCCAAGTGAGCCTATGGCACGGCCGTTGGGTGTGCACTAATGTGATGTTTAGCATACCACACCCAAGGACCAATATAAGATCTATTCACACACACACACATATATATATCACACCCAAGGACCAATATAAGATCTTCTCTCTCTCTCTCTCTCTCTCTCACACACACACATATATATATATATAGGGAAAAGGTACTATGCGCTCGACCTCACAATTAGCTCCCGTGAGGTCGAGCTGTGTGGGCCCCACCGTGATGCGTGCATTTGATGGGTACCCTCTAAATTATGGGATATGCCAAAAATCAGCCGTATATGGAACTCAGGTGGGTCATACCATCTAAAATCATGTGAAGCACCGTTAAAACATATAAAAGCACCTGGTGGGGCCCGCGTGAGTTTTGAATGTTGCCGAACTTGGTCTGAACCCTCATGCAAGTGTGACACACATAATGGATGGGCTGGATTTGCAAACCACATCTCGGTGGGTCCAAAAAATTGATTATGAATGTTTTAATGGTGCATGGCCCCTCACACTTCTGTATGTGGTGTGGCCCACAAAAGTAACGTATTGACTTGATTTTTGAGACCTAGGCGCACGATGGAATGGTGCATCTGACTGATGGGTTAGATGTTCAAAACACATCACGGTGGGGCCCACACAGCTCGACCTCATGGGATGGACTCGTGAGGTCGAGCGCAGAGTACCTTCCCCACACACACACACACACACACACACAATAAAGGAGTACAACTGCCTCTCCAAGTTCGAATGTAGTACTATTGAAAAGACATGACGATACTTTTACATTGGTGTTTCCAATTGGCATATTTCTCCATTTGCTTCTCTATTTTATTTTCTTTTCAAAACAAAAACCAACAAAATGTAGGCAGGAGAGAGAATGTCTCTCTCGACATGAGATGAAACATAGGAGTGACAGTCTCCACCTTGGAGACGTCACCCACAACAAACTGAAGGCGGTCAGCGGTCCATGTTTGAAAGCAAGCATAAGAAGCATCGATCATCGACATTATTTCCGACCCATTTTCCACCATGATGGGCCCCACGATTTGAACCGCTCAGATGTGTGTGTGTGGTGTATGACTTGCTTCAGACAATGCAGTACAACTTCAGCACATGGCTTATAAAACCTGACCATATCAGCGATAGAAGAGAAGAAAAATCCACCATCTGCACTCACAAAATGGAGAAAATAAGTCTTTTGAAGGCAGAAGGTTTTCTGAGGATCTTCTCCTTATTTCTAGCAATATCATGCGCTTGTCTTGTTGGGTTAGACACTCAAACCAAACAAATCTTCCTCTCTGTAGAGAGAAAAGCCACTCGCAAAGACGTACCGGCTCTCTCGTAAGTAATAGTCTTTTCCTTTGTTGGATGGTCCACTAAGCTATACACCGTGAGTTTGGTGTATGTTCATGATGGGTTTTTGTTTTGTTTTGTTTTTTGTTAGGGTTTTGGTGATTGTAGAAGCTATTGCTGCGGGCTACCATTTCGTTCAGCTATGCAAGTGTATGGTTTTTGCTCGGTTTAAGCAAAACCCAAGTGAGAATCACAACAATCTGGCATGGATTTGTTTCATTTCCGACCAGGTATGGTGTATATTAGCTGGTGGGCTCATTTTAGGGTTTTTAAGATGGAAGAAATGTTCACATCCAACTGGGTCGGATGATAAGCTACCATCCACCTAGGGGATAATTTTCAACCTATCATGTGTGTACGGTATCCAATCCGTTGAATAGGTTGGCCCTGCTATGAGGATCACCTTGTGCAAAAATCAGCTCCATCGACTGATCAGGTGGGACACACCTAGAGCTGTACATGAACTGAATTACCTTGGTTATCTCACTCGACTCCACTTAGAAAAGCTTGACTCGGCTCAGCTCAAAATTGGGTTTGAGCTGAGTTGAGCGGATTTTTTGAGCTCGAAATTTTTTTGAGCCGAGTCCCGTCTAAATCAAGCTCGACTCAATTCGGCTCGGAACTTGCCTCATTCAAATTAATTCGACAGATTAGGTTCACTTAATATAAATATTTTATAAATATTTATATATTTAAATAAATTATATATGATGTTATATTATAAACCCTAAAACATGTACTTGAACTTAGTTGGTAAGCTTGAATTCGAATTCGAGTTCGAGCTAGCTCGAAGATCGAGCTCAAGTTTGGCTCAAACTCGGCTCAAGCCAAGCTTAATCGACTAATCAAGCTCGAGGACCAAGCCAAGCTGAGTTCAAGCTGGGGTAGGTTGCTGGCCAAGCTGAACCGAGCTAGGCCAAGCTTGACTCAATTCGGCTTGTGTACTGCCCTAGACACACCAAAGAAAATAATGTATATCATTTGATAAATTAAAAAATAGAAGTGTGTGGCCCGGTTGATAATTGAATGGGGCTCATATTTGCATAAGGTGATCCTCATGGTGGGGCCAATTTGTTGGACGGATTGGATGTCATATGCACATGACATGTTAAAAGTTACAAGTGGGTATAAAAAAATATTAAAAATTCATTGAGCCTATGATTATATGTCATATGCACATGAAATAATGGGATTTGCCCCAGGACTTTGAAAAACGGTGCAAAAGGTCGAACCGTTGGTATGAATGGTTGGACCCATGGTTTGAACTGGTTAACCAACTTAATGAAATGGTGTATGACATGGTTCGCACGTTCCTTTCTTTAATCATTTTAGGGAGGACATCAAGATTGGTAGTCCGATGGACTACCTAATAATTTACCTGGAGATTGGGGGATGTGGAAAACCTTGAAAATGATATCCTCTTTTGAGAACAAAAGGAAGCTCTGGAAAATGACTTTCATCTAAAAATGAAATTGTTTTCTGTGACCGGGCACAGTGATATTCCTGTGCTCCTGTTGTTGGAAGCTGTGTGGGGCCCACAGAGATGCCCGTACCAAATCCAGTCCGTCCTTCAGTTTTGCAAGACCACAATAGGACAGGCATATAAAAATCATGTAGATTCAAAACTCAGGTGGCCCACACCAAACGAAACAGTGGGAATGAAAAGTCCACCACCGTTGAAATGCTCTTGGTGCATAATATTATGTTTATATGCCATCCAAACTGTTCATAGGGTTATTACCACTCAGATAAAACGTAGGCACAAATATCATCTAGATACAAAACTGTTGTGGCCTCCACAAAGTTTCCAATGGTGTGTGTTCAATCCCTGGTGTTTTGTGTGGTATGGCCCACATGAGTTTTTTTTTTTGAAAGATCGCATGGCTGCCGAGATAGGGGCCACCTAAGCTCTAATAAAGATAAAATTACAACCCTTTACTATCCACATTAGAACCTCATTCCACAATCAACCGTTTTATCTTTCGCACTAGGACTTCCACCGAATTAGAAATGCCCCTAAAACATCTCCCATTCCTTTCTTCCCAAACGGTCCACCAAACAGTTAGGATAGTTAATCCTTTGCTGGTCTAATCTAGCACCATGTCAAGCCTTCAGAAGACGACCTGCTAAATCAGGGAAAGCCCACTTGATACAAAAGATCCTCAACACTTCTGTCCAAATTAGATAGATGCAAGTACAGTGGATGAAGAGATGATCTACAGTCTCTTTATTCGCCATACAGCAAGAGCACATGTTTACTAGATTCATCCATCTTTTTCTCAAATTGTCAACCGTGAGAATCTTACTAAAACCCACTAACCAACGAAAATGCCCACATGAGTTTTGGATCTCCCTGATTTCTAAATTCCTGTCCTAGTATGGTCTTGCAAAACTGATGGACAGTGTGGATTTGTTATATGCATCTTCGTGGGCTACACATAGCATCTGACAATAGGGGCACAAGAATATTTATCATGACTTTTGGTACAATATTAATTTCATCCAGCGAGAGAAACAGCTGCATTTTTAGTGATTTTTGCTATTTAGAACATATGTGGGCCCCATGTTTTAATGATGGGTTTTATCCATGCCCACATGCATGCAAGTGACTGCCATCAAATGTGAAATATAGTTAACTGATTATAATTTCATGATGCACCAAACATAAGTTTAGCGTTTTTGCCCAAAGGAAGAATTTGATCCCATCAGTAGGAATGGATGGTCAAAAAAATATCATGGTATTTTCAGGAATCTAGATCCTCTGTCCACTGCTTGTCACAAACATGAAAATCATGTTTGTTGTAATTTGATTGGGCCACATCATCACACATTGCATTTAATGTTGTACAATAATAATAAATTTTTTATCTGTGGCAAGCAAAAAATTCAAATTCTATTTCCAGAAATATAATCATTGTGCAGTAATAATGTTTTACAATTCAAAACCATCTAATCCAGTGTTCCAAACAAGCCCTAAAACAAACAGCATAGCTGAGAATTAAAATCCATGATTTTTTCCATTTCCTTAGATTCCAAGAAAGCTTAAATCTCTCACACGTCACATTATGACGCATGCACCTGCACATCCACCATAGCTGTTGGATATAAGGTCATGTTTGATGATCCAAACCGTTCATAATGATGGGCCTCACTGGATAGGGATGCCCAAAAATGAAACTCTTTATCTTAAAATATTGCAACACTTTGATCGTGTAATTATTTTCTTTTGAACGTGGACTTCTCGTTAACCGTTGTTTTCATGGACCGTTGATGGATCGGATCTTTCAAATCCTGCAGCCACCGTGTCCTGTCTATGCTGTCATATCAACAGCTTCGATCACAGAACATGACCTCAGATCCAACTGCTATAGTCTTCCTCTGTATCTCACACGTGTGGAAGATCCAAGACGATCATCAGGCCAGGCCCACTGTAGATACTAAAACGCAGTGAATGTGGGCCACTTATCATTTTCTTTATAACATACATTCATTTTGTGTGGTGTACCCCACACGACGAACAGACCAGCTTGATTTTTGAACCAGCCATATGAGAAGCTGTCCACTCCACATATGATGAGCGGTTTGGATCTCATAAGATGTGGGCCACGATGACCAGCAGGCATGGGATTGATGGTGACTTTTCTACCTAAGGTGGGGCCCACCCATCAAATAAATAAAATGGTATGTGGTGGGACCCACGAAAATTGGAAAGATTCGGGAACGGATGAGCACTTAATTGAAAGATGGTGACTTGGAACCGAAACACTGGTATTGTTAGTAATGTGGTTTTGGGTCCATTTCAAATCCTAATTAAGGCTTTTGAAATGCTGACGAGGCTGGCCCACCAGTCATGGGATGATCGAGACAGTTCATCTGTACGATCCCACCGTTGATGTGACACGTGGATATAATGTCATTCAATGAGAAACAAAGGTCAAGAAAGAATCCTTGTGATTCGCCTTTTTGTGGATGACAAAGGACATCTGATTCCTGGACACTAAAAGGACCGTTGGATATCTTTCATTTTCAACCGTCCAATAAATGTCTACCAATCCAATAGTTATTTTATTAAATAATCTTGATTTGTAGCTTATGATACATCTAAACTGGGTCCAAGGATTTGGACGGTTTTATTTTAATTGATTAGGGCCTGTTTGATTTTCATATCATTTGTAAATACGTTGTAAATAAGTAATTATTATTATTTGAGTTTATGTGAAAATCCAATGGTATTTCCACCTCGAAAAACGGTGCAAAAGGAGTGACTTAAATATGTGGGCCCACCATAATATACGTGGCATATTCACACCGTCCATTCATTTTACCCAAACATTTTGGACATGAGTAAAAAATACGAGACAAATCCAGAGCTCAAGCAGCCCACATCAAAGGAAACAATGTCCTTAAAACGTCCCCTGTTGAAAGCTATTTCCTTTACCGGCCCACATTTATGTTTATTTGTTATCTAACCCGTTCATAAGTTCACAGAAACATGGATAAGGGAGAAAACATAAATACCAGGTTGATCCAAAACTTCTAGGGCCTATAAGTTTTTAAGATAAGCATTCAATTTCCATTGTTTCCTATTGTGTGGTCCACTTGAGCTTTGGATCTGCCTCATTTTTGAGCTCATGCCTTAAAATTAGCTGACATAGCAGATGGACGGTGAGGATAAGCCACATACATTACAGTGGGCCTTACATTTATTTCGCACCTGTCCTGATTTTAGTGTTTAAAAAGCAAGTGTCAACGCAAAGCTGGTAATTACTTTGGTAAGTAATTCTCCCAGAGCAAGGAATTTTTGCTTCTATACATGCATGTCTACTGATTTACTGTGTCCTTCTTGTCGGTGGGTGTTGAACAGACAGTGGCGTATGTTAGCTTCGCTGCCACCTCAGCAGCAGCACAGGCGTCGATGCTAGCAGTTACGGGAGCGAGTCATTTCCAGTGGATGAAGCTGTGTCCCATATACACCCGATTCTGTGATAAAATCGCAGGTGGGCTCATCTGCGCTCTCCTGGCCACACTACTGACGGTTGCTGTTTCTTCAATCTCAGCCTTCCATCTTTTCCGCCGCTACTCCCCAAAGCAATTCCTCATCCTTAAAGGAGGGTTATCCTAGGTTGGTACGTGTGTATACACATTCTCTCCGTGTATAAACATTGGATATAAATTACATATGTGCTTTGAATTTTACAAACGATTATTTTAGCATGGATGGACCGTACGTGAAAGCTTTCTTTGGTCAGATGAATCTAGGCACGAATTAGAGGACTTTTGCCTATCCATCCATTCCTCCCTGGGCCCCAAGAAGCCAACGGTCCAGATATCCCACATGTACGCTGGCAAAAGCGGGCCAAAATGAAAATATTCAATGGCTCAGGTAACATGACTAGTTGAACACTTAAGCAAATGGACCGATATCTAGGGCCCATTTGGAAGTCACTAGATTTGCATTGCCTCCCAACTAGTGGGGAAGCATTGGTTCGGGTTGATCGGTTGGGTCGTTGCTCCAGACCCCCCAACTAGTGGGTCCAGGTCTAAAGTTCAGACCCATGGGCCGGATTTGGGTCCAAATGTCAATCCGTATTATTAAATGGGTTGGGTCTGGTTCATCTCAAAAGCATCCGGACCTGGCCGAACCCAAACCCATTTTTAAATGGGCATAATTTAGATCATACTATTAATGGGATATATCAAGATCCCCACAAAACCAAGAACAGTAGCTAGTTATACATTGATTTACTGCATTTTTCTAAAAGGTGGTTAAAGTGGGTCCCATTGACAATGGAGAATTATACCAAAAATCACATTAACTTAACTACCCTAAACATCTTGTTTTAGCTGTTGAATTTGGACTGTCTGTATTAATTTTCACCATCAAAATTGATAGTCACCACTTTGATAAATGGGAAATGACTCCAATGTAATTTCCACAATCAGTCCATTTGATAAATGGGTCAAGTTCCGGTCCAGGAACACCAAACCCAGACCCATTTATTTATTTTTTGGGCGGCTATTTATTTATTTTGCTTGGACCCAAAAAATCCAAACTGAAAGTATCTGATCCAAGACTGATTTTGGGCTAGTTTGACAGGCTTTTCTTCATTCCGCTCAACGACAAATGGGCTTTCCATTAGTTGGGTACTGAGTTTTAAATCACAAGGGCTTTTGCACGCCAAGTGGCTCATTTGAAATAAGCCAAACAGGGTCCAAGCTGTTGTTGTACTGGGCCTAGCTTTAGCTTTACAGAATGGGTGGGACTGGCCCCACTTTGGGAAGAAACAAGAAGCTACGGTACCAATTGGAAGAAGAACGAGCTATAATGCCTACTGCAAGAAGAAGAACAGAAATCCCTTAAGACTGACATCTACACGGTATCGGCTTGATGGATGGCTTGGATCTAAAAAATCTGTGGCATGTAAGCTTTACATGTAGTACAATAAAGATGATAAATGAAACACAATTGCAGAGTTTTCCAATGCAAAAAAAGAGTATTGATAGTACAATCACACCAACTCCGGAGCGGGGTTTTATACCTGCTTAAACCACATCTTACTCAAAGCTGGCTTACCATGCAACATTGCAACTGGTTGTACCAACGACATCTCTCTCTCTCTCTCTCTCTCTCTCTCTATATATATATATATATATATATATATATATATATATATATATATTCAAAGGTAAAATGCTAGTAAAATGAGTCATATGTTAACCTACAAATGCTTGTAGGTAATCAGGCTCTCTGTATAACAACAAGACACCTGAATGCAATGCAGCAAAAATGGACCTTAACTCCCTTGATGGATTGGAGTCTTTGCATCACTTTCTACAAACAACCAATGTGGGACAACGGAACCTGCAATACAATAATAAAAAGGAATATAAAAAAAGCATACCTTTTCTTTCTCAATCATGATTAGCTCCCTAAGTGGCTAGTCCATCCACTATCCCGTTGCCCTCTCTAAAAATTTAAATGAGCACTTCAACAAAGGCAGCATCAACCATTCCATATTTGGCAGCCGCTCCTTTAATCCTGGCCACTGAACAATGTTTCATATCTTGTTGGATGCATGCTGTAATTCTGCAATTTGCATTGGATCTGCCAATGGAAATATTCATGGTCGGTGATATTGAACCTGACACCGATTTGCATGAAGGAATAAAATGCACAGAGACGCAGCGGCGATCTCCTTTTTGCATTATCTGAAAGTAAGCCTCGAGACAGTCATTCCGCATCAGAAACTTCATCTTCATCTTCGTCTTCCTCTAGTATGTATACCAGGGCCCGCCTTCGCGACGCAAAGACACAGGCAACGCCTCTAGAGGCTGTGAGAAACGTTTGAAATTTGTTAAAAATGCATGTATACACCATTCCGTTAAAATGGACACATGGTATCTACAGTCAATGAATATATAGAAACTAACAACTCATTTTTTGAACTTCCAAAGAATCTAACTTATATATGTGAATGTTGGTTGATGGCTCTGTGTGGTCCAAAATCCCTGAGAGAATCTCATTAGACAGCTGGGACCCACATCACCACATTGAAAAATGGGCCATTTTGATCATGTGGTGCTGTGGGACCCATCTGCCCAATCAAAATGCCCACTGGAAAGAAATATCATTCCTTGGAAAAATACTTACCACTAACGGCTAATGGGGATGTCACAGAGTGAGGAATGCAGCGGACTTTGCCATCCTCCATGCGCAAATTCACAGTAGAACCCTGGATGCAATCACGGACTCATAAGCAATGCTTAGTTTGTTCCATTCCAAATAACTATATAAGATAATTACACAGATTACCAAGTGATGGAAGGTTAATAATCATATTTGCCAAGTACAAGCGCAGAAAACAAAGGTCAGATTGACTACAGAAGGAATCTAATCCACAGATTTGGAACTCATCTCATGAACACACAAAATGCATCAGAAATTCTTGAGTTGCAGGTGGTCTGGAGTTTTTTAATTGGATATAAAAGCCGCGAGGCAAATGCCAGATGGTCATTCCGCATCGGAAACTTCATCTTCATCTTCCTCTTGGAAATATACCAGAGACCACCTTTGCAATGTGAAGTCACAGGTGATGCCTCTAGAAGCTGTGAGAAACGCTTGAAATTTGTTAAAAATGCATGCATGCACCAACCAGGGTGTGAAATCCAGAAGCCTCCTCTTCAAGCACCAAACACAGACACACCAACATCTCAACTGTCAATATGTGTGTGAAATCCAGGGTGTTGCTTGCATTGAACGTGAGAGGGTGATTTTGCCTACATCCACCAGGCAGCAACATGGTTCACTAAAAATAACAGAAAACAAGAAACCAAGGCTTACCTCTTCTCTCCCACTCTTCCACTGCATAAGAAATTTCTCACCCAGAAATTCCCCAAAAGATGCTCCCTCTCTCTATACCTATGTTCACTTATATGGACAACACACTGACAAGAGAGCTTTGCATAAAGCCCAGAGAAACTAGGCTTCACCTTGTTTCTACATACATACATATGTGCATAGCCAAACGTAACTAAGAAAGCGAGAACGTTTCTTGGTAGGAGAGTTCTACATGCCTCCAACCAGGAGATGACATCACCTCGACATTCCCACACTTGAAAATTAATTTCTCTAGTAGTGTGAAGACTCCCAATGACAACTACCCAAGCGTCACCAATCACTAGGTAACATCAAGCCCAAGAAAAGTCCTGCAACAAATAAACATTTCCCTTGCAATAGGCTTCATCAACATATTTGCTATGTTGTTGGTGTGAATCTTTATCAAGGACACTGCAGCTTCAAAGATAACCACTCAAATATAATCATATCACACATTCGTGTTTGGACCTCACATGATAGACTTGATTCTCAGCCAAATGCAAAGTACTTTAGCTATCACAATATACAAATCTTTTCTTGTTTTAAACCAAGTTCACTAACTAGGCCATTTAACAATAAAGCTTTTTTCACAGCTTCTGTAGTAGCCATGTACTTTGTTGAATGGTAGATAAAGCAATTGTTGATTGTAACATCAATTCCAATTAACTAGACCACCTGCAAGAGTGAAGACAGCCTGTGGTAGACCCCTTGTCCAAAACACCTGCAAAATTGGTATCTACAAATCCAATGGTGCTGCCTCTTTTTTTTTTTTTTTTCTCACTATTCATGTCAAACATTCTTTCAGTATTCTTCAAATAGTGTAGAACCCATCTTACAGCTTGCTAGTGTACCTTTCCTGGATTTTCCATATACTTGCTCACCATACTAACTGCCTGTGAAATATCTGGCCGTGTCCTTACCACACTATTTGTGACATGTAGTTCCTCTCATCATCAATATTTTGTGATTGAGTTGTTGGAAGCTTGAAATGAACAACAAGAGGAATAGTCATTGACTTAAAATTCTTCATGCCAAACCTAGCCGAAAGACTCTCAATGTACTTCCTTTGTGACAAACACAACTTGTCTACCTTTCTATCTCTATATATTTTCATGCCAAGGATTTGAATTTCACCATAGCACTCAAATACTTCATCTCAAACTCCATGTTTAGATGAGATTCCAACACATTGATTTCAGACATCTTTCGCAATTATTAGCATATCATCAACACATATCACCAAGCATATGAAATAATCATTAGGAAGCTTCATAAAATAAAAATACCGAAAATAATCATAACTTTCACAACACCAAATTTTACTGTTACCTTACTAGTTACAACTATTGAAGTTAAGCGTGCCCAAAGATATCAAAATTTTCTTTAGATCTGGAACGTGTCGCACTTTTGTCAGAGTTATAACAATGCCATCATACATCTTAAATCTGACTTATCCCAATTCAATAGTTTTACAAGTAACATTATTACCCATGAGGACCATTCCACCATTAAATAGTCTGTAAGTGGTAAACCAATCTTTATTAGGACACATATGATAGGAACAACCAAAATTAAGAATCTACGTGTCCCGAAAATTTATATTACTCGGGGCTGCTAATAAAATAACACTACCACTCTCATCAGAAGAACATTTTATTACATCGGCCACATCTGAAGATATTTCTTTCTTTCCTTTCTTTGAATTTATTACTCTTTTATATGCTCCATCTTCTTGCAATAGTAACACTTTACATTTTGTTTTTCAGACCTAGACTTCGATCTATACCTATTACCTTGATTTTCTTATCCATTTTCTGTTGATCTACCTCTAGCCACCAAACCTTCAGCACATCCTTATTACTTGACTTTTTTTACAAGCTTTTTCGATAGAAAAGATGTAACATCATCTACTGTTATGGTCTCCTTCCCATAAAGCAAAGTTGTAACAAGGTTACCATATGATGAATGAAGCGAACCCAATAACATAAAGGCCTTATTCTCTTCATCAACTTTCACATCAATGCTCAATAGTAGATAAATAATCTTATTAAACTGATTCAAGTGTTTATAGACAAACGTAGCTTCTTCCATCTCCAAGGTATATAATTGTTGCTTTAAATACAACCTGTTAGTCAAAGACTTCGTCATGTAGAGACCGGTGTTTTAAATAGCGTTTGTCCCTCTATAGTGTGCAGTGTAAGCTACACAATACTTAATATTTTTTAATTAAAATAATAGAAAAATATGATAAAATTTACAAAATGCATACTTCCTATGAGTTCTTGACTATGAATCTGGATAATCAATCACATATTTCCTTGCAAAATCTCTGTCTCTTTGCCTTCAAACATCTCTAAGTGTGAACTCTCTCTCTCTCTCTCTCTCTCTCTCTCTCTCTCTCTCTCTCTCTTTTCCTTTTCTTTTCTTTTCTTATTTATTTATTTATTTATTATTATTTAATAAAAAATTGAAACATCACAAATTAACAATATGGACCACAATTTGGAAGGTCTAGATTGATCTAAGTGCTCTGTCCACGATATGGACCACAATTTGGATGGTCCGGATTGATCTAATGTAGTGCCACGTGTGATGGGGATGAGTCACCACCATTTTAAAATAGGTGTTGAACTAGCATTAGAAGAAAAACTTATAAAATAAAGGAGATTTCAGGTAGCATACGTTACTTGCACTACATGTAGTGTACGCTACATGCCTCGTAGCTTACACTACTAGGGAATTACGCTACCTGCATAAGCTACATAGTGTTTTAGCTACGCTACGAGTGTGTTGGTGCACAAAAAATGTATGAAATTCCCATTATCCATTGTTGAGAATTACAAGTGATACAGAAGGGATATTGAGAGAAGAGAAGATATCAGAGACAACGAAGAAAAGACTAGAAGAGAAAGGAGATGGAAATCAAGGTGCAGAAGATAGGTGAGTTGTGTTGGACCGCGCAACTCATGTCAGGTCTGTACAACATGTTTTGTGGGTAAGATCAGTTGCGCATCGGGCAACAAGAACATTGCACAGTGGGGTCCACAACAATAAGATCGAGACTCTAACGTGTGGAAGCCTATAAATACCCCTCCACCCCTTCATTTAGGGAGAAAGAAGATCAAAGCTCGACACCTCTGCAAGGTATTGAAGAAGGAGAAGGAAATCGAAGAAGGAGGGAAGCAAGTTGTGTGGCCCGTTGTGCTGGACTGCGCGACAGAGGTTAAGTTGTGCGGGCCCGTGCAACTAGGCTGTTGTACACCAACGAACACATATAGTCCATATGATCTCGGATTTTCTGAATTCTCTGCAATCTTTTTTGGAAGTAAATCATTCCTATATCAAGCTGTCATTCCAAATAAATTGAGGAGAATATGAAAGATATTCAGACCCGCACAACCCTTTTGTCACTCCAACGGATGCGAAACAAGTTAGAATGCTACCGAAATTGCTATTGAATTACCTCTCTATGCTAGTTCATTGTGCTTTGTTTTAGAATCAAGGGAAGCAAGAGGATTTAAACGAACTCAGAATAAATAGAATACTCGATGATGAATGTTCTCTTCTATTCTTTGTTTTTATTAAATGATAATTCCCCTATCAAAACACATTCATTTCTGGTCAAAATTGAGTGATATCGAAAACATTGGTAGAGACCTTTCAGTCATTTTTTTTTTTCCAAAGCTTTTTTGTAAGATTCTCATTTATGACATTATAAAGCACCTTATCTGAAAGACAAGCAGATTATTAATAGCCTTGGAGTCCAAACCTTTCCACTCATCATCAATTAATGACGTATTCTTCGATTCTCCCTTCAACATCTTGTGCAAGCCTTGCAAAATAAGTAGATAACAAACTTTACCTTGCCAAACGCTAAAATTACTCTTCGCATCAAACTTCTCCACCTCAAACTTTTCATTCGATGTCTTTGTAGCAATTACACAACTTTTAATAGCTAGCGGATTGCTAATTAAAAGTTTATAAACCAAAAGATCACAAATCAACCAAATTCGAACCAAAGCTCTGATACTAGTTGTCGTGGAAAATTAACCTTTCGTGTTTGATACAAGCAACGCAAAACCACAGAAGGAAAGATTCAAAACAAAAACTCAAAAGGCCAAGCCAAAAGGCAAGAGACAAGAAACAAAAAGATTTATGTGGTTCAACAATATGCCTATGTCCACGGGAAAACAAGAAAACAAGGCTTACTTCTCTCTCTCTCTCTCTCTCTCTCTCTCTCTCTCTCTCTCTCTCTCCCCTCTTCCACATCACAAGAAATCTCTCACCTAGAAATTCCCAAAAGATATATCCTCTCTCTACCCATGCTCCCTTCTATAAACAACACCCATAGAAGAGAGCTTTGCATAAAGCCCACGGAAACTAAGCATCACTTTGCCTCTACATACATAGTAATACGTAACTAAGAGAGAGAGAATGTCTCTTATTAGGAGACATCTACACGTCTCCTAACAGGAGACGTCATCACCTCAACACAGGGTGTCCTCAGAAAGTCCCCTAAGTGCATGTGTCCTATCCTGACAAACAGGAAGGCACACTCATTAGATGAATGGCACATGCAACTTGAATGCATATCATTCATTTTCTCCGTGCATAATGGACTGACTGGATTCTTGGGTTAAGGAAGATTCGCGGTGGGGACCATCTTATGAATGTCCTAGATCCCACACACATGCCATTTTGGCGCATGTGGTGTGTTTTATGTTTGGCACTTGTGATGTGGGATTTAGAATTATAATTCTTAATGATAACAGGATCTGGATATGCAAATTTTGACAAGTGAGGACATGACCAATGTGCAGTAGCATTGCTTGCAAACATGCTGCGATCAAATATCCAAAAAGAAAAGGGCTAGGACAAAACGTAGCAGCCGAGGGTACAAAACAAATGCATAGACGAGGGGCCTCCCTATCTTCACATGTTCAAATCCTTCTAAATTGCAATCTTTTCAAGCTTATATCCAGGGGATTGGAACCTATTAGCCATATTTGGAGATATAAGGGCCTACTTGGGTTCTTGCCTTTGTGTGGCTGGTTAGGAAAAACAAGATGTTGACAATAGATAATTTGAGTAAGAGGAACATGACCATCCCTAATGGCTGTCCCATGTGCCTAAGGGACACTGAATCTATTGACCTACTTTTTCTATATTTTTCCCTTTTGCTCTAGAAATATGGTGGAACATCTGGCAAATCCTCTAAGAGTATTGCATTATGCCACAAAAGATGGTTCAGTTCTTAAAAGGCTTCGCAAGAGGAAGGTCAAGGCAGCAAGAGCAGATCCTCATTCTGGAAGATCAAAATGCCAGTTGTTTGGTGGTCAGTGTGGCAGGAACATAACAATCGATCCTTTCGCAACATTGCCAATTTGCTTCACATGCTTGTAGTTAAAATTGAACAGGCCCAAGTTCATCGAGCAATCCAGGGGTCTTCTTTATAGGTTTTTCTTTGATGTTGTGGGATGATTGCAGGTCATCTGGGTGTATCATTTTAGTTTCTTGAACAAAAATTTTGGTATCCTTTAAAAATAATAAAAAAGAAAAAGAAAAAAGCTGAGTTGATGCAAGAAACTGCTGCAGTAAATGTCTCATCATTTGCAATAGTAATTATACATTATCTAATACGCCTTGTAGCAGCACACCATCAGTCACAAGCGCAGGTGAAGGAGGGCTGGTGTGAGAAAAGCTGTGACCAAAAAGTAAAAGAGTAATTGTTCATGATGTGAGAGGAAACATCACTTGAATGTAGGTACTTCTCAGGGAAAACATGTTTCCTGCTAAACATGGGTTGAAATGGACATGATGATAATTATATCAAGTCCAACTCTCACATTAGAGTAGATATGACAGGGTAAAGTAGCAATAACACAAGTACAGGCCCAAGTTGAAAGTCCTGTTTGCATGTAGGGCACTGTCCATTTCATTTTGAACCGGAGAATGAAGAAAAAGAATCTAGGAAATGGTGGCCTTTTAGTGTATTAAGCTTCTGCCTCAGACGTTTGGGATAAATCAAAAGACAGTTTATTTTGGATGCAAATCTTTTCAAATAAGGAAAGAAGAATCAGAGAACATAGGGATTCACCACCTTCTAAAAAAGTCCTAACAGACCAGTTGTGTTAGCAATGAATAACTTCCCTTAAAGTTTTACAGTTTTACTACATTAAAAAAATAAAAATAAAAAACATTGGCATATCTTGCCGAATTCTTCCATTCCTACAGTTTTTTTTTTTTTTTTTTTCCAAGACAGAACAAATTTACAGCCACAATGCATCATGTATCATGACAAAGTCTTAACCCTAGCATACATTCAGAGCTTTCATGCTGTAAGGAAAAAGATTTTCATTTTATGTTAGTGAAGATTTAGGCTGCATTTGGTTGCTCTGGATATTATGAAATATCATGATATTTTGCACCAAATTAGAATGATTAATAATGAAAACATCATGAAATTTAGTGATATTTGTGCAATCAAACACACCCTTAATCAAAGGATGTAAGGATTATACACATTCATACTTAAAGTTTCTGATAGTCCTATAAATGGATAGGCCAATGAATTAGGAGCTTCTTTAGCAAAAGAGGCATTTCAGATAAAAGCATTTCATTGTCTTAGAAAAGTGTATGAGAAAACAAAAAGGATCAGTTAAAGAAATACCTTTAGTTCATGCAACTTCCAAAGGTTTGGACTAGATGATCTTGAAATAGACACAAAGGGGAGGTTACTTGTCTGCACGATCATCAACCAAGCCTTCCCAGGGCTTTCAAAAGCCATAGTTGTTTCATCTAGTAATAAAACAATCTGCCTTTCCTGGTTCAATGTGGAAAAGATCAACCTTGAAGATGGTGAATTAGAAAGTGAAAGTGAGGATTTATAAGATCTAGAAGCTGGAAATATGCATAGTGCCCATGGGCCTGTATGAGAGGGCCCACGGTTTGGTAATCTAGTCTGTGCCACCATGGATAGATCATAACCCAAAACTCTCCCCAACGGGACAATCCTACCCCTTCAATTAGTAGCCTGCAGAAAGACAGTTAAGGAAAAATGTAACAATGCTCCACATTCAACATAACAGGGCCAAGGACTGGTGAGCTAGGATCCTCCTGTCTGGGATTTTTGGGCTCAGTCCATTTATGTCGACACTCATCAGATCAGCATCTACATCACCACCACATCCTCTCTTGCATGGACTGATGGGATGCAATACATAAAAATAGTTCAAGGATCATATAATTCCTCTTTGAAAAGTACCATGAAATTTGTGATCATTACCTTATATAAGGCTAGGTCCACACACTGGTATCCATCAGGAATACATATTAGTACAGCCTCCAAAGAAGTTTTTCCCTTCTCAATACAACTTGAATCATGCATAAACCCCCTCACTATGCCTATGCTACTTGACGTATCTGAGGAAGAATCATTGGGTATTCTGAAACAAATGTAGTCCACAAGGCTATGTCCAGGCGCATGGTAAGTAGAAGCATCCGTCAAGACATCCTACCATGCAAATGAAACCATCACAATCTGAAGATAAAGCTCTAGAAAGACGGAGACAAAATCAACAAATAATTCCAAGTATAAAAGGCAATAAAGCCAAAATCCAGAAGTTAAACTATGCGAGTAACCAGTGCACGATTGAAAAGTGAGTTAGGATGTGAATATTTACAACTAAGGATCAAAAGCATTGCCAAGTGTTTTTTTTTTTTTTAAACCCGCCCACCCCAAAAGAAAAGGAAAAAAAAAAACTGTAACATTTTAAATGCTTTACTTACAAACTACAATGGCTGGATACAGATTCTGACACCAGTGATTGGAAATGATTCTGCATTACATAAATCTAGCATGCCAAAACAGATATGGGCATCTCATCTGATACTTTAATACCAATAGAAAATTGCAAGTACAGAACTTGCAAGGTAGGTGTTGACAGACTGTGATGGATGATGATGATTACACATGCGGCCCACTTCACATGGAGATTATAGTTTCCATTGTTATATTTATTAGTCTCTTTTTTAGTCCTTAAGGTGATGTGTTAGCATAGAGTTTACACATATGGGCTTTGGTTTATGTAAAAACTTAAGCATGGAGGGTATTTTTGTACCTTCATATTCACACGCGTGCATGCACACACACACACACGCACACGAGGGAAATGCTACTATGAACTTGACCTCATGGGAGCCTCCCATGAGGTCGAGCTGTGTGGGCCCCACCGTGATGTGTATCAGACAACCACATTGTGCATTTGGTGGGTCCAATGTTGTCGAATCACATATGCGATCGCACAATCGCACATGCGACCGCATTTAAAAAAAATTTGAAAAATTAATATATATATAGGGAAAATTTTAAGAAAAATGTAAAAATATATAAGAAACTAAGGAGAACTTTTCTAAGTTAATAGATAACTAATTTTACATATTCAAAATACATTTGAGAGAGATAAAATCAATAAAAAAAAAAGAATTAAACATCAAGTCATCGACATTTAACAATATAGTCAACAAGAAGTAACAACAAAATCAACAAGCTATTTATTTATTATTGTAGAAAATCAACAAGCTATCTTCCTTAAAAGTTGAAAGTGCGAATCTTGATCTTCCAACTTCCAAGAGTGAGGGAATGTGGAAGAGAGAGAGATTAGGATCACTTGGAAGAAGGAAATATGAGAGAGAGAGAGAGAGAGAGAGAGAGAGAGAGAGAGAGAGAGAGAGAGAGAGAGAGAGAGAGATTAAGATCACTTGTAATTAAGAAATGTAAGAGAAAAATAGAGTGAGAGAATTTTGGAGTGAGAATATTGCAAATGGAGGAGATTTGGAAAACTTCTTATAGGGAAAATGTTGTTGTTTTTTTTTTTTTTTTTTTTGCAAAAAAAAAAACAAAATTAAAATTCAATGTGCCATGGCCAATATGCGATTGCATATGCTGTATGCGATCACATATTTTTGCATATGCCACATATGCGATCGCATATGTGCCATGGTCGCATATGTGATTTCATATGGATATGCGCACATGCGATCGCACATGACAACACTGGGTGGGTCCCCTCTAGTTTATGGGATATCCCAAAAATCAGCTGTATCTGGAACTCAAGTGGGCCACACCATCTGAAGCAGTATGAAATCATGCCTAAAACATCTAAAACCACTTGTTGGGGCCCACCTGAGTTTTGGATACAGCTGAAACTTGGTGTGACCCCACCCTCATCCAAGTGGGACACACACAATGGATGGGCTAAACCACATATCAGTGGGCCCTACAAACGCTCATGAAGATTTCAATGGTTGGATATCCACTCTCAACTGTTGTCTATAGTGTGGCCCACCTAAGTAATGGATTGGCCTGATTTTTAGGCCCGTGCCTCGCCATGGAAGGGTGCATTTGATTGATGACTGGGATGTTTGTCACACATCACGGTGGGGCCCACAAAGATGGACCTCATGGGAAGCTTCCCATGAGGTCAACCTTGTAGAAGGCACGAAGGTACGCACACACGTACGTATAAATATAGACACACACACATATACACATATATGAAAAGATAAATATATTTATCGAGAAAGCGCCGAACTAGTGCAAATAATTAAAACTGTAAAAGAAAAGAAAATTTACAATCCTCCACCACAGTTTCCTACCAAGGGCCTGCCAGTAAAGTCAGTTTCTAGGTCTATCTCTTCATTTTTCCAAGCCTGACACCATGCCAAGCCATTAAGAGGTCGCCAATTGAGCCCGACATACCTAGGACACCTCGAACAAATTAAAGAAACTTCCACATGTTTTCCTTGCGAATTGGCAAAGCACAAAGATGTGTGATCAACTATCTCTTCTTTAGCCATGCACATCACACAGATGTTGGGATCACCGTTGACCTTCTTTTGGAGGTTGTTGATAGTGAGTACTCTCTTCCAACCTACAAGCCAAGCAAAGGCCACCACCATTATGGGAACACCATAGGACTACAAGATATTTGAATATGCATTTGCCCGCTGACTTGGCATGAAGCATTTTGTGGAAGGAGTAGACTAAGAAGTGACCAGACTTTCCCATTTTCCATACCATCCTGTCATGGACCTCCTCCAACAACGAGCAGCTTTGAAGATGACCCTGCAACCTAATGAGCTCCTCCACTTCCTCATCAAGAAGATTTTTGTATTTCATGAGTTTTAAATCATATTTCTCATCTCATGGCATTATTCATCAAATCTCATGAGAACACATGCCATAACAAAGTGGTGTTATCGAATGTAAGAATCGGCACTTAATTAAGGTTACTTGGGCTATGCTGTTTAACATGAAGGTTGTAAAAATGTTTTGGAGAGTAATGCAATTTCAACTACATGTCATTTAATAAATTGAATGCCTTCATCTGTTTTGGATAGGAAATCACCTTCTTCTTCTTCTTCTTCTTCTTCTTCTTCTTCTTCTTTTTTTCCCATTTTGTGCCTTAGTATTCATGTGTTTTCCGTCCCTCCTAAGGTGTTTGGATGTAAGTGTTTTGTATATTAGTTAGATCATGTTCTTGACATGTTTGAACCAAAGGCTATCAAGCATAGCTTTCTTAGATACTCATGTACCCAACGAGGATACAAATACTACAATCTGGTTTGTAGCAAACGTTACATTTCAATTGATGCCACGTTCTTTAAAAGTATTTCCTTTTCTTTTCTTTTTTTTTTTTTTTTTTTTCTAAAAAAGGGTAAGACATTGCGGTTTGGAGACATGTCTATTACTCTTTCCATTGTGCCAGACAAAAAACATGCATAGAGAGAAATGTTTGTATAACATTTAGTTACTCCATCGCAAGTCTCCTATAGATGTTCCAAGCACGGTGACGAAGTTCATCCAATTGTGGCTTCTAGTAATCCTCCGGCTCTCTTTTAATATCATTGTCATCCTAAGTCTCCTTCTTTACAATCTAATCAAGACGACTTACAAGGCGCTCTTCACAAGGGGTATACGTTCATCCACTCAACATCATGTTTCTCATTTTGTTTCATTTGTCAATTTATCTCCTTTTTTTTTTCCTTTACAAAAGTGTTTTGTCATTGTCGTTTGTGTCTGATCCTCATTATTTTCAAGAAGCTCTTAATCATGATGGATAGAAACGAGATGTGAAAGATGAGATGGCCACATATCCTGATCCGTTTTCTTTTTAGAGCTATTCCTCACTACAATAATTATATGAAAGGTGGGTCTTTTTATCAGATAAGTCTGCCCCGTCAGTTATTAGGCCGCCAAACTACGATGAGAGTTTTGCCTTTTAAAGCAACAAGCAACTGAAAAGTGTTACGCGCCCTAGCGTGCAATGGCTTTTCAGCTAGCCGTTGCTTGCTTGCGCGTTACACAAACAACTCGGCCTGAATTGATCGAGTTTCCTTGCTCCTTCCACTGTCGGGAATTAGGACAAGAGAAAATATCCCCAGCAGTGGGAGCCCCGAGACCTGGTCGTGACGATACCTTTCGTCAGTGGAAGATCGGATAAGACTTCTCTTCATCACGAGTCTGATCGGATCTGCCGAAATTTGATCTTGCTTTAACATAACTATTGAGATCGAAGTCGATCAATCAATAAGAGTATCGGCTTTCATTCCATCATACAACTTGGACTCTAGTTGACCTACCTACTAGAAAACATGGGATTGGGTGTCGATGGGTGTATTCAGTTAAGTACAATCCTAATGGTTTGGTAGAATTCTTAAAGGCTTAGTTGGTCATTGAAGGGTATTCTCAAACCTTACTTCTGTCATGAAGCTTAATTCTATGCTAGTAATCATTTTGGTTGTCACAAATTTGCATTAGACCTTATACCAATTTGATGTAAAAAATGCATTTCTTCATAAGATCTTACTGAAGAAGTTTATATGGATCAACCGCCTGGTCTTGTTGCTCAAGAGAAGTCAAACAAAGTGTGACATCTTAAGAAGTCCATTTATAGACTAAAACAATCTTCAACAGCTTGGTTGGACAAATTTGATAAAGTAATGTTTGAATTTGGGATGAAACAAAGTCAGGTTAACTACCCTTTGTGAGGCAAAGTAAGGAAGGCAATCTTGTGTTGGTAGTGTACATGGATGATATCATTGTCACTTGTGGGTATTCACAACTTGAAGACATTTGTACAACAACACCTTCACATAATTGTCTTCGGTACTTCTTCGGTATTGAAGTAGTAAGATCTAAGGTGAACATTAATTTGTCACAAAGAAATTATGTGATGGATTTATTAGTCGAGATTGGTTTTTTAGGAACCAAACCAGTCAAAACTCCTATTGACCAAATCAAAAGCTTAGAATAGACCGGGGAAAATTGATTGATGTCTAGGAAGATATCATCAACTCGTTGAAAAATTGATTTACTTAATGATCAGTCAACTTGATATCACATTTCCTATAAGTGCGGTCAACTAGTTTAGGCAAGCTCCTCATGTTTCTCATTTGGAAGTTGTGTTTCGTATATTGCATACTTAAAGGGAGCTCCTAGTCATGGTATTCGGTATAAGCCCAATGGTCATCTTCAAATAGAAGGATATTCAGATGCAGACCGGATCGGTTCTCCATCTGAAAGGCGATCTACTTATACCTTTGTAGAAGGTAACTTATTCACGTGGAGAAGTAAGAAGCAAAGTGTGGTGGCCCATTCAAGTGCAGAGGCAGAGTATAGGGCAATGGCTCATGTTACGCGTGAACTTATTTGGTTGGGGACGTTGGTGAGTGAGTTGAGGTTTATGGTTGATATTTCCACGAAATTATATTTTGATAATCAAGCTACTTGTCATATTGCCAATAATCCTATTTACCACGAGAGAACTAAGCACACCGAAGTTGATTGTCACTTCATTGGAGGAAAAAAGTTATGAGCAAGGAAATTTGCATGTCATTAATCAAGTCCCAGGATCAGTTGGTAAATGTGTTCACTAAGACTCTTTGTCATACTCATTTGGATCATCTCTTCATCAAGTCGACTATTCATGATATATTTGCTCCAGCTCAAGGGAGAGTGTGGACGGACCGTGCTGGATGGTGATGATTGTACATGTGGCCCACTTCACATGGAGATTATCGTTTATACTGGTTCATTTTATTATTCTCATTTTTAGTCCTTAGGGTGATTTGTTAGCATAGAGTTTAGGCATATGGGCTTTGGTTTATGTGATAACCTGAGCATAGGGGATATTTTTATACTTTCAAATATATTAGGAAAGACCTAATGATAATAAGAGGAGAGGCTACGGGCATCACCACCTTCTAGGCCTTCTCACTTTCTCTTGTTTTTTCTCATATTCTCCCCCCCTTCTCCTTTTCAATCTTAACTCATGGAACAATAGGAGACTGTTAAACCACATCTTACGAGTAATCAGGCGGTATTTAGTGCCAGTATTGGCATGATATGATACCAATACACTAAGCATATATGAGTACACTTATATCTAATTAGGAAATCTTTCATTATGTTCGGTACCGAAAACCTTCAATTGTCAAGTTTGTATTGTCAAGCTCATAATGCCAACCAGTAATCGTTTTTCATGCCATTGAAGATCTCTGCACCTTAAATCAAATCTTGTGTAAGTTGTGTTGTAATCACTACTTCAAGAAAGATATTCCTAGCTAATTAGCTTTTTATGGGTTTATGTTCTGTGTTTACCCGGATGAAAGGTATGGGTTGCCTCCACCACATCAACCTCGAAAAATCTATATGTTTAAGATAAACACAAATAGAATAACAAAAGGAAAGGAAAGAATGCGTATAAACCATTGTATTAAAAAACTGTTACATAAGGGCCGTTACGTAATGGTAAAGGCAGGAACCATTACTAGATACAAGGCTGTAACACCCATTCCAGAAAAAAAAAAAAAAAAAAAAACGGGTCCATAACGGGCCTGTAACAATTGTGGCCGATACAGGGCTGTAACAGTCCAATACAAAGCCGATACATTTTTCTTCCTGTAAAAAGTATGTTGAATGTTATAGGCTGCAATGGCCCTTGTGGCCTGTATTGTAACAACCGTAAGGCTGGCCGTTATGGCCACTCTATCATTATTGAATACCTTCACACAAACTACCATTAAATTGCATTTACTTGCACCACATATAATGAAGTTTTATGATGTTTTGCACCAAATTATACTGACTAATCATGAAATTTCAAGTTACTTGATGCAACCAAACACAGCCTTATTAAAATTTTCTGTTACTAATCAAATAGAATAACAAAAAGAATGTTATTTAAAGGAAAAAAATCAATTCAAGCCCAATCAATGTCAAGTACAAAAAAGATAAAAACTATTCAAAGATTTAACATGATACCTCATAGAATGACACTGATGTAGGAACGTGCAAGGGAGAATATATTGGTGATGACGAAAAAGGATACAAAGGCAGCAAATCTTCACAGTGTATCCTTTTGGAAATAGTTGTAAAGGGCATTGAGAAAGCCTCCTTGAAACTGACATTGTGAACCATTAAAATAAAACATATTCAGAGTTGATGAATACCTGATCAAACTGAATTTAAGGAAATGCACTGAAATAGTAAAACTGTAAAAGTAAAATATGACTTGCAAACCTACAACTAGAAATTTCAAAATGCAAACCTACCTGATTCACAGTCCAAGGGAAACACAAAATGGGAAAAAAGAAGAAGAAAGAACTAAAAGCAAGATAATAACAGAATATCAAAGCGAGGATATACTGACATAGCTAATGACATTAGTGAAATATAGTAATGGAATGAACTTGTGATGAAGAATCGAGGGGGATAAGACTATGATAACATTCTTCAAATAGTTTAGAGTATGTTTCTATGTTACAATATCTAAATTGATGTCACGCCCCAAATCCGGTTTCTGGCATCCATTCGTTATAACCCAAATTTGGTGCTGACAACCTCCATAGAACCCCCGATTCCGGCACTCAGTGCCCATACACCAAGTCCTGAAGGCGGCGTTTCACAAGGAGGATTTCAGAGAAACCTTAATAACTAAGCATGACCAAAAGAACTCCACAAGCAACATACACCTTTACTATAAAAAAGGTTATATACAATACTACTAAAAGGGAAATACATCTGATAGCAAAGCAAAAACAAAGGAGCGTGGTCCAGCATCGCCAATAGTTGCACTCTAACATAACTTGAAAAGAATGAGCAAATGCCCATAAGCTTCTACACGAAGCCTAGTAGAGAGTGTGTGTGCGCGCGCGCGTGCGTGCATAACGCATATGACATACATATCGCAACAATATCCATATCAATATCAGAGTAAACAACAAAGATGGAGGGCTAATCATGAAAATGTCCATGCATGCAACCAGTTATACCAAGGCTATGCATATATGCTATGCGAAGGTCAACTGGGCCGAATGTCATATGCAGTCATGCGATGCAACATGCCAATCCTAATGTCTAATCCAAATCTCAATATGGTTCTCATCTGGAATCATCAGGGTCAAGTACATAGGCACTGATCCGTAATGAGTGATCATGCAAGCATAAGAGACCTCACTACCCACCACGGCGGTGGAAGGCCTATAGCTATGCCAAATCCCACCCGGCATGCTAGTAACAGACCCATTTCTAAGATGGTTGGACATGACCTCAATCACCACAACATTCTTCGAACAGGTGAGGCCGAACTCCTTTCCAACCGACCCCAACACAGTTGGAGACAGCCTGCTAGTGTGCATCACTCGAGCGCTCATGTATCCACTCTGTCTTGACATTGAAGCATCTTGCAGTACTACAAAGCTTAGGAACTTTCACCCACAGACATCCTACGCACCTTGTTATCACAACCAATTTTTGGTGTCCACAACTATAATCGCCAACCACGATGAACCTATGGTCGCCACAACCCTAATGTCTCTAGGGTGTGCTTGCAAATGCATCATGCGTGCGTGAATGCATGAGTCCACAATCCGAGTCATGCAAAACTGTACTTATATGCAGGACGACCCCATCTCATGCCCAAAGCTTCGTCTTGCAATCCACCTCAGCCACCTATCCCAGGCACGAAGCCGCTGCAAAGAAGAAATCATAGCACCATAATTCTATTGGAAACGACCAAATCAAGAACCACGAATCTTCTATTTTTGTATCTAAATGACCAGACCTTCTCTATGAAGAGCATCTGCCATGAAGAGAAGGTCGATGTTCGCCCCTGGACAAACGCTTATCCAAAGCTCATTATATCCTATAGGCCTAATCTTGTACATTTTCAAATTCAAAGTGCAGTACTCATCCAACCAATCCCTCACTTGGGGGATAGAGGCTCCATCTTTGGTTGTAACAACAATCGAAAATTATAAAGATTCCTAAGCTCGGGAAACCACCTTTTGATGAATGCGAACCCCCTTCTTTGATTTTTGTCGCGACCCCTTCTTCGAAGAGGAAGGACCACTAGAGGTCCCAGAGGAATCCCCGCAATCTTCTCTTCCCGCTAATACATAACTCCCCTTCTCGACCACTGCCTCCTTGAAGGAGTGATTACTTGCAACCGCAATGTTTCCTCGACCCGAGCTTCCTTCTTTCATCCCGATACCAGTCTCTTCTTTCCCCCTCGCCTGAGTGCTCTGTAGTTTTCTTCGATATGAGATTTTTGAATTTGGGGCCCTTAAATCTCTAATTTTCATCTCTAGCCCGAAACGGGATCTCTACACCAACAATTTCACACCACCAAAACTTTCTCCATGGAGCATTTCCACCACACGGCATAGCTCTTCCATGGAACTCATGCGCGCCAAGGTGAATCCCCTTGGCATGGAGGTGTTTCCGTCCGTTGGGAGAACAACATCCATTACCGCACCTGCTCTTCCGAAGAATCTAGCAAAATTGATCAGAAGCCATCCTTCCTATCGAAAAACCCTTCACAAATAGAGTCGGGAAGTCCACGACATCAAGCTTTCTTATGGTCTTCTTCTGTTGCTCTAGTCTGGAATGGGAAATCGTATTCCACCTTGCCTCATTGTCCTTATTTGATTTATTTGATTCGATACCGCCTTTCCCTTCATCCCCTCCAACTCCATCACTATGAAACCCCATGGCTTGAATCCCTTCTTCCATGAGACGTACATCTGACTTGGTAACTATGGGCTGCAATTTTATAGAATGAATGCAACAGGACACACCAATGCCTAATATGGAATGCATAAACTCCTTTGCATGATCGAGCATTTGGATGGTGTGAATTTCACACCACATAATGGTGGACCCTGGGAGTCTCCACGGTGCAACAGGGAAGGTTTCAACGGTAGCGTCATTATCGCTACTATTGTTGGAGTGGGGCCCGCTTGGGGCTCAGATCTGCCACGCGTGCCCCCCCCCCCCTCACACACACACACACACACACAATAGGTTTGTGTGACCCAATCAACAGATTGGATTGCCAATAAACCTCACAGTGGGCCACAACGTGGAATACACTGTTTGGACAACGTGCTTGCGCATGTTGTTTAGGCAGTGTAGTCCACCTGTGTGGGCCCCAAATCACACTAAAATAAAGGGATAGAGAGGGGGAGAGAGAGAGTGGCTGAGGTGAGGCCCTACCACTATGGGGCCCACACAAGTTTACAACACATAAAGCATCAAGGGAGAGTTCTGAGGCTTAACCACACGATCCAGGTGGGACCCACTTGGATGGCCCAAAATGGGGGTGGATGGTGGCCCCCAAATCCCCACAAACAGAGGTGGGATCCACCTCCTTCCTCTCAAGATGATCAACAAACAAAAAAGAAGATAAGGGAGATGATGATACTTATGTGACAATGATATCAATGCACTCACATTTCAATGGCTAGGATCTTCCATATAGGCTTCAAATATGGGTTGGGATCTCCATTAATGGAGGTTCCAAGCTCTAACACAACACTACTCCTTCCTCTCTTCTTTTCTCTCATTTCTTCTCTCATTTTCTTTCTTTCTTTTCCTTTCTCATGGGGAGCTCCACACGTAGGAGCTTTTTTTTTTTTTGGGGGGGGGGGGGGGGGTGTAGAAAGAAAGAATGAGGGGTAGAATGGGGAGGGGAAAAGAGAGAATGGAGAAGGTTAGCATGGGAGAGGGAGTGGGGCGGTATGGGCTAGCATGCCTTGAGGGGGAAGGGGTATGGTAAGCTTTGATTTGAGTGGTGTGAGGGGTATTTTAGGGATTTTAGGTGGTAGGTGGGAGACTGGGGGTAGTGTAGGGGTAGTTTAGATCATTTGCATGGGGGGTTGGTGTGATGGTTGCAAAAGGTGAAAGGGTAGTGTAGGTACTTTGAAAATAACCCTTTCTGAGATTTTCTAAGATTCCTTGTAATTGGGGCCCACTCACCATGCGTACACACATTGTAATGCGTGTCTGCCTTAATTTTCGTAAACGCGCGTATCTCACTAACCAGGTATCGCAACGAAGCATGATGCCAGACATTGGAATCGCAACGCCGACACGGTTTTTAGGGTAAAGGTCTTGGGTCATTGTGGTACAAAAATCAGGGATTGTAATTGGTGCTCACCAATTTAGTCCATCCCAGGTATGCTGACACCGGAAACTAAGCGTGCAGAGGTCTTACGGGGACATAACTCTGACAATTGAGCTCTGAGGCCATTAGTTGAAATTTGGATGGCAGGTTATTTACCAACGGAAAGCATGGGAGAAAGGAAAGAAAGATGCACAAATCTAAAAGGAGGAATCAATGACGAAGACTATACACATTGATGGGGAAGTGTCAGAATACATAACACTATGAAATTTCAACGGTGAGTACGTTTCCCATCAGAAACCCACTCGAGCAACTCTTTACAAGCTTGATCATCAAAATTTTAATTTACATCTCTATACAATTTAGTTTGACAGACTTTCCTAGCTTTCCACACTTCCCAAGAGAGGATATTTGGGAACCTAAGTGTGCACACTACAAATTGCACTAAATGCACTTTGCATTCACATCTAAATAGCGGAAAACATATTTATGCCTCATTACATCCAATACTTCAATTTTACATGTAAAAGTTGTACCATAGTTCTTTCTTCTTCTTCCTCTTCTTCTTCTTTTTTAGAAGAAAAGTTTATAAATTCTTTTTAGCAATTTAAGGGAGCCAGCCATAAAAAGGAGTAATCATACAACACCAAACAACATATGATGAACCAAGTAACTTCTGCAGAGTAAGGATTTCACAATGATAATTTAATTTGAGGGCCTATTTAGTTTTCTAGTTTCCAATGTAATTCAAAGTAAATAAGTCATCATTATCTTATTCAAGGTGTTTGGCTAAGAGATAATTACGACATAAAAAAATGAGAGTCAAATACACATGTAAAGTAAACAGGAAAAGAAAATTGTAATCATTATATTTTTACATACCAAAATGCCCATTTTTATAGTCATGCCCCTGTAAAACAAACAATGGTATAGTGTGATCATTGCAGTCAAATGTAAGTGATGTCACCACACAATTACAGGGGTAAGTAATCATGACCCATTTCCAACTAATTACCATTGTAATTGGAAACCTAACAGGCCCCCAAAAGAAATAAAGCTTCAAGTGACCAATGTTATCAAAATTGTACGATTCATGATATGAATTGTACGATTTATATCATATTGTATGGGTGTACGATTCAAATCTTACACCCAAATCGCAAATCCTAAATAATTGTACGAATTGTATCGAATCATAAGATAATTGTAGACTACATAAATGGGCCCAAAAAATACTTAAAAATCAATTTATTATTCAATTTTTCCTTTTCTTTGTACCCTTTTGCTCATAAAATATGAAAAAGGTTCTCTCCTTTTAAAAATATCCTGTTTTTTCTTTTGGGGATTTTGATATTCAAAAACTCAAAATAAAGAAATCAAGATATCTTTCGATTCACAATGGAATCGAATGTCATTTTTTGTAACATCATTCTACACTCAAAAAAGGTACAAAACAAAAATTTAAGGACTCTTTGTATGTTTTTTAGGGTAAATTTTTCAAAAGACAACAAAAGAAAGCAAAGAAAAAAGACAAGAATCCTTTACTATCATGATAAGTATACCATATACATTTTCTCAGATGATAATATCATGATATGTAAATCTTTTATGATTTAAATATTATATATATATATATATATATATATATATATATATATATATATATTGTAAATCAGAAAAAATCTTACGATTTGCGATTCGATATGATTCAACCCCTCTTAGGATTCGCGATACGATAATGATTTTGACAACATTGATGCCCACATGAAGTCAACCATTGATTCCGACATCACCCAAGCAATATTGAAGAAGCCCAAAAAATGCTCCTACACTCTAGAATCGAATTGGCAACGAATAAAAAGGTGATCAATCAACTCCACATCCTTCATACACAAAACGCAAATGTTGGGGAGGGCAAGGGATCTCCTCCATAGGTTGACCACCATAAAGATTCTCTTCCGATCCACTAGCTAGGCAAAAGCCGCCACCCAAGGAGCTCCACAAAACCAGTGATGGTTCCTTTTGTTAATTAAATATCCGGAATCATTTACAAATCCCTATCATAGTATTTGACAATTTGTAGCCCCAATGTATAATGCTGTATATCTGTGTTTTTTTTTTTTTTTTAATAAAATAAAATCAATTAACTATATTGTTGTAAACATTACAAACAATGCACCAAAGAAGTTTTTATGGTCAATGGAATTTATTAAAGGGAGAAAAAAGAGAGATATGGCACAGCCCACCCACCCAAGGGGGAAAACTGATACAAAATAATACAAAGTGCTTTGAAGCAGCACCCAGACCAAACTAAGAAACACCCCAAAGTGCCTCAATCTCCTGTCCAATCCTTGAACAATCATCCCAAATTTATGCACCTGCCCAAAATCTCAATCCTTCTGCTGACAGCACCCCTTTTAGCCCGCTGATCCGCCTCTTCATTGGCCTCACTGGGGATAAGATTGAGAGAAACAGAATACAGCGAACCTAAGTCCCTAACCTCCTCAATAATGTCTCCACATCTCTAGGGAAATGGGCCACCTTTCGCCCAAGCAATCACCTTTTTTTTTGAATCCCCATCAATCGCAGCCAGCCAGGTTGAAATCTAAGATCATCTTAAACGCTTGAAGCACCGCATCTGCCTCAGCTGCATTTCAATCAGAAATTCCACCAAGTCCAGAAAACTCCAATATTATTTCCCCCCAGTGATCCCGCACAATGCCATCAACTCCCACTGAACTGGGATTTCCCCAGAGAACACCTGTCAAAATTTATTTTGAAGATCCACAGGGGGTAAGGCACTGGGCACTAGCCACACCACAAAGGGACAGAGACTTGCCAATTATTGATTATCCAGTCAGCGGAGAACCCCTGAAATCAGACAAAGAGGTGGCCCAGCTCACGACCGTTTTACTGATCTTTTCACCAGTCTTCCCACAGAACGCTTTCCTGGAGAAAATCCTGTTGTTCATCTCTAATCATAAACACCACAAAGCCACATAAAAGCACCATCTTCCATTTTCTTCCTAAAGAGCCCCACGCATTCACTGACCAATTGTGGATAAAATCCTTAACTGAGGAAGGGAACACCCAGCCAATTCCAAACTTAACAGTGATTTCAGCCCACATACGTCGAGAATAATCACAGGGAATCAGCAATGAAGGACATTCTCCTCAGTCGTGCAACAAAGAGAAAATGTCTTGGGGATTATCATACCACAGTACTCGAGAGAAGAGTATGATGAAGTTAAACCCTGTTATAGGAGAAAGTGCTATAGTAAAATTTATGCAAGATTGATATTCACAGAATGACTGCACAGTCAAAGAAGATTCTCTTAGGTTGGCAACTAAAACCATCCATTTTACCACATTTTTGCAGATCTTTTGACTTAAGGAATTCAGTTACGTTATGTTGTTTATTCTTGGTTTCCCAGGCTAAGATAAGTTAATGCGGAAGTTACTAATTCAAGTGCCTAGTCAACAAAAACCTTGGCATCCTTTTCTGAATTCCACATGTATATGCATTTTTTAAAATGTACTAAAATAACCTGTATATATTCAATTTCGAAAAATTTCACCTACGATGCTTACTAGTATTCATAAACTATACCTATTATGGCATTCTCCAATATTTATTCAACTGCTTAATGTCATGGTACCTTTCTTAGCTAGCTTAAAAACCAGTACACATTCCAAAGAACTAAGTGAGAACCAGATGCCAAAATGTTATTACATGCCAGCGAAAGATTTGATAAGATTTACTAACCAAACAAAGACCAAGTTGAACAAAAATGCTTTAACAATGTCTGTAGTTCTCACAATTTCTCCATTACCATCACCCTCTCGTCGGCATCTATCTACATATTTATTTGCATACAAAAATGCATATCATGCTAGAATTTTTTGGGGTCTTTGCAAGGAATAGAATTACCTATATTCCATCTGCTCAAATTCCTTGGCTAAAGTTCTTCGCAGGTATTCAGTATCCAAGAAGCCTCCAAATCTAACAAGTTCTTCAACCCTTTGGGCTGTATCTCTGTAAAACAGTAGAAGGACACTTGTGTAAGGAATCAGCCAAGAACATAAAAAATCATTTAGACTCACACCCAAACAATAAAAAGAGCAATTACATTAATCCATAACACATTACATTGAACGGAAAAAAAAAGAAGAAAAAATGCCTACCTCTAGATGAATCTTAATTACTGCCAGAGTTGGATAGAACCCTTTTACAACCCCCTTCCCCCACCACAACCAATCCCCATACCAAGGTACATTTGAAACATCCACAAAATGTATTTCATAGCACAACAAAACCAGTTTTTGTACTGACCTAACTGCTTCTGGGGCACAAACAAACCAATTTCCGTGCATATGTTGTTTGAAGTTCTTCTTTACTTGCTTTGTTTGTAAGGGGAATGTGGCAGTATTTTTCTGTTCAAAGGATGCAGTACATTGGATAGTGTGTGGGCTTTCACTTTTTCATGTGCCATTTTGCACATTGTTCAATCTAGCAACCCATTTCAATTTTTGCTGCATAAATGGTACTAGAATTCTAACCAGTATGCACACTGCAGCAATATATTCAATGAGTCTGTGGACTTGGCTCATAGGCTCCGGTAAAATTGGGAAGTTTCATCACCATAGTGATAGCATCATTGCAAAATACTCACCTTTCATCTGTGTGGTTGCCATGTGCGTAGCAATTTTCCTTGCAACTGTCCCTCCATGACCCTACTTTGATTGCTTGCCCTTTGAGGCGTGCATGTGATATCTGCGTTAGGGGTCAATACTGGATGGGATCATGTTCGCATGTGAGTGGTGTGAATGTAAGTCTTCGTCATGGCCAGTTCCAAAAGCCTGGGTAAATGAGGAAGGTTGGGTGCACAGTTGAATGTAAACTTCTGCAAATCTACCATATGGCAGCAATAACCTGCATGGATGCGAATTGCCTGTGGCTACGCCCAAAAGAAGTTCCTGTGGTTGGAAGCTATGTGGGGCCCACAGAGATGCCCTTGACAAATCCACTCCGTCCATCAGTTTTGCAAGATCACAATAGGACAATCCAAAAATCAGGCAGATCTAAAACTCAGGTGGGCCACACCGCACGAAACAGTGAGAATGGAAAAGTCCACCAATGAAACCTTCTTGGAGCAGACCATGATTTTATATGCCATCCAAACCATTCATAGGGTTACTACCACTCAGATAAACTGTAGGCACAAATATCATCCTGATACAAAGCTTCCATTGGCCCCCCACAGTTTCAAAATGGTGGGTGTTCATCCCTGCAGTTTCGTGTGGTATGGCCCACCTGAGTTTTGAATCTGCCTGATTTTTTGGACAGTGGATTTGTCACAGGCATCTCTGTGGGCTCCACATAGCTTCCAACCAGAGGAACTTCCTGTGGCCAGGGTCACAGGCAATTTGTGTCCAACCTGCATGAAGTTAAGAACCAGGAACCTTGGAAACCATGTTCCAAACTAAGAAGGTTCAGTTGGATAAAATGGGAATTTGTGAGAGATTGCGGGAGTACCACTAATTTAGTGCATAACAAGGAGATGGATACCCTCTAACCTACCGAAACCTAGCACCGCGAAGGAGATCAATGTAAATATATCACCGTGGATACCCCTAATATCTACTGAGAGCAGAGTAGGGTCTGATGTTTCAATGTTTGCAACTGGGTGTCACTCGCATGAATGCCAAGAATCAATTAGATGCACTAGTAAATTGGGTAAAACAAGAGAGAAAGAAATACAAAATCGTATAACAAATAAAAGAAACCCCATGTGAAGAAGAAAATATTACCACAGGCCATAAGTACATGGTGTTTTGACGAACTACTATATTTATGCAACCACACGCAACGAAGAAGTAAAAGAAATAGGCAAACCTAGGAATTGAAAAAAGAATGACAACTCATTGTAAAAACATCTTGGAAGCATACAAACCCATTAGGTGCAACATGATTATGAAACAGTCTACAGAAAATCACAGACTTACAAATCTATTTCAATATTCTGATTTGCTTCAGAGTTTTCCAATAACTGCCTGACAGGATCATGTTCGTAAAGAAACTTCAAGAATATAACTACAAGTTCACTGTCAAAATCCAGAAGGTATAGAGTCATATGTGCTATAAAGCATAATATCCTAGTAAACAGATGAAGCATTAACAGTAAATCGAATGGCCAAACCTATTGAACACAGGTAGCTGATCAATTGGTTCAGACATTAGAACCTTTACACATCTTGTAAGCCAAGCAAAGAAATTCTGGAACTGAGAACAGCACAAGAGATCATCAATAAGAACAATATAACAAGAAAAGGAGTACAGATTTTCTTGTTATTGAAAAAGTATTTCCAAAGGCATTTATGGTATAGACATTCCAGGCCCTCTAGAGACTAGTCAATATAAAAGGATTCACCAAGGAAAATGTGGCATCACAATAGAACAATCATTTAGTAATGCATTTGGGAATGCTTTTGGTCTTTCTAAATCCATCAAAGTTTCTTGGGTGAGGTTTAAGGTAATGAGTAGCAAAGACTTGAAAAAACCTTGTGCATGCCTACCATCGAAGAACTTTACAAAATAATTTATTCCTTCGATGGAATTATATATTACCATTGTGAGAATGGGTTCCTCTGATTATTATTTTTTCTTTCTTTTTTAACTTGAAAAGCTAATAAAAAGTGAAAAGTATGCGCCCCTGCCTCGAGGAGCAGGCCTCCAGTCAATACAGTCAAATGCCTCCTTGAGTTTCGCCTTTGATGTCATTGAAATTACTCTAATAGGCATAAAGAAATTATATGACAAAAAATGAACTACTGAATAAAATAGCAACTAAAAATTTGAGCGCCATACATAACAGAGCTGACTACAAATACACATCATCATTGTCATCATCTAAGCCTTATCCCAACTACTAGGGGTTGGCTACATGCAATGTTCCGAGTATCCCCGATATTATCGATAATCCCCAATATTATTTGTATCTCTAGCTCAGCGATACCGATAACATCGGTAGTATCATAAATTGTAGGTATCGGCGATATATCACTAACTATCGCCAATGTATCGATATCGCCAATTTTTTACTATGTAAATTCTAGGTGTTGCTTGTATTGCCTATGTATCCGCGATATTTTGATAATATCGTCAATGCAACCATATTGCAAAAAATCTGTTTATTAAAAAAATTTCCATCACAATTTTTTTAAATGGGTGCATGGTTGTATGATGAAATGCATGTTTGTGTGTGTATATGTATGCAGGTATGGATAGATGGATGGATCATGAATGCATGCATGGATGGATGGTTGGTTGGGGGTGGGTGTATGTGTGCGCGGATGCATGGATGGTTGGTTGGATGGATGGATCATGCATGTCTGTTTGTATGCATGTATATGCATGCATAGATGGATGGATCTACCATTTTCCCCGTGTTTCCCCAATGTTGCCCTGAGTCAATGATACATGCCTTTAGACCCCCACTAAAGGAAAACTTATTATTTGATTCCTAAATATACAAATATGCATCTTTTACACCATTATTTTATTCTTAAATATGCATATATCCCCGATATTATCGATAATCCTTGATATTATTTGTATCTCTAGCTTAGCGATACCGATAACATCGGTAGTATCATAACTTGTAGGTATCGACGATATATCAGTAAGTATCACCAATGTATCGATATCGCCAATTTTTTTTTTACTGTGTAAATTCCAGGTGTTGCTTGTATTGCTTTTGTATTCGCGATATTTTGATAATATCGTCAATGCAACCATATTGCGAAAAGTCTATTTATTAAAAAAAAATTCCATCACAATGTTTTTTAATGGGTGCATGGTTGTATGATGAAATGCATGTTTGTGTGTGTATATGTATGCATGTATGGATAGATGGATGGATCCTGAATGGATGTATGCATGCATGCATGGATGGATGGATTGATGTATGGGGGTGGGTGTATGTGTGTGCGGATTAGTGTTTTAAATAGCAGTAGCGTGATGCGTAGCGCTCAGCCCTCTATAGTGTGTAGCGTAAATACGTAGCGTGTAGCATAAGCTACCCGATACTTTTATTTTTTAATTTAAAAATAGGATAAATATAATAAATAGTGAAAAAAAAGGAAAAAAATATAAAAATGCCTAAAAGATTATTCATTTTGTCAATTATGAGCATGTTCAAAAAAGTTATTAGTTATCATTTATCAAAAGCCAATCCACATATATAAGCCAAATCAAATAATTATCACATCAACAACTTTCAAAGCCAACCACTTTAATTAATAATGTCTAATTGAAACCATAAGTCACAATTATGAAAAGAAATAAAAATCCCATAGGTTAAAAGTATCAAGTAGAATACAAGTGTCACATTCCTCAACATTAGAACAAAGAAAACGTGAAAAAAATAATAATAAAATAAAATAGTAAAAAAATACATTGTAGCTTAACACTACGGACGCTACGCGCTACGTAGCTGTAGCGTACGCTACGACCCTTGTAGCGTACGCTATAGGGGATTTACGCTATTTGGGATGCTACGTAGCGCTACGGCCACGCTAAGCTACGTAGCGTACTCTACCACTACGCTACAGGCGCTATTTGAAACACTGGTGCGGATGCATGGATGGTTGGATGGATGGATGGATCTACCATTTTCCCCATGTTTCCCCAATGTTGCCCTGAGTCAATGACACATGCTTTTAGACCCCCATTAAAGGAAAACTTATTATTTGATTCCTAAATATACAAATATGTATCTTTTACACCATTATTTTATTCTTAAACATGCAAATATCGTCGATATTATTGATAATCCCCGATATTATTTGTATCTCTAGCTCAGCAATACCGATAACATCGGTAGTATCATAAATTGTAGGTATCGGCGATATATCACTAACTATCGCCAATGTATCGATATCGCCAATTTTTTTACCGTGTAAATTCCAAGTGTTGCTTGTAATGCCTATATAACCGCGATTTTTGATAATATTGTCAATGCAACCATATTGCAAAAAAATTGTTTATTAAAAAAATTTCCATCACAAATTTTTTAATGGGTGCATGGTTGTATGATGAAATGCATGTTTGTGTGTGTATATGTATGCATGTATGGATAGATGGATGGATCATGAATGGATGTATGCATGCATGCATGGATGGATGGATGGTTGGTTGGATGGATTGATGGATCATGCATGTCTGTTTGCATGTATGTATATGCATGCATGGATGGATGGATCTACCATTTTCCCCAATGTTGCCCTGAGTCAGTGATACATGCTTTTAGACCCCCATTAAAGGAAAACTTATTATTTGATTCCTAAATATACAAATATGCATTTTTTTTTTACACCATTATTTTATTCTTAAATATGTAAGTATGTGTATTTTAGCATCTTTTGAAGTATCATTGAATATTTTCACAATTTTCCCCAGGTTTCCCCAATGTTTTCTTAAGTTAGCGTTACATGCTTTTAGGCTCCCATTAAAGAAAAAACTTATTATGTATGAGTGTTTTTTTTTTTTTTTTTTTTTTTGTTGCAATTATTTGATTCCTAAATAAGCAAATATGTGTATTTTAGCATCTCTTGGAGTTTCATTGAAAAATTCCACCATTTTCCCCATGCTTCTCCAATGTTTCCCTCAGTCAACCATACATTTCTGGATATCGGCGATATCGATACATGTTTCCGTATCCGCAGCCAATGACACATGTAAGATGTAACGATGCCAATACTATGAACACTGGCTACATGAACCTTTTCCACCATTCCATACAACATATTCATTTTGTAAATTAAGTGCAAAAAGATATTAGCCCAACCACATCTTTTGAAAGAAATGCTTACTTAGAATCTATCATGGAGATACACTAGATAAAAATCTAGACCACATATAAAGTGGAAAGGACCACCTCGTAAAATAGATATTCTAACCAAGAGGCTCACTAATCTCATGCACATATTGCCTAGCCCCACTGCATGCCACACACTCATCGAGGTGACATGAAGTGAACATGCAATTCATCCATTAGCTGGTCCTCACCATGTTGGAGCTTTGTGTCACGCCTCGAAATTCGAGTACCCGAATAAGGTCTTCGGGACCCGAAGACCTACTTCGGGTACTCAAATTTTGGGGCGTGACAAGTTGGTGTCAAAGCCAGGTTCGATTAAAAATTGTGGACCTAGGGTTGTCTTTAAAATTAGTAACCCAAACATATATTAAATCCCTTTACTTTTATGATAGGAAAAATAGAAACATAAACTTAGGAATCATTGCATTATATTGACATCAGATATGATCTTATTTAGGCTTGACATTGAACTAATAACCCAAATCTGGACCCTAAGGAATTTTTAAGAATTTTTATCATACTACGTTAAATTGGACAGCAATAGTAAGCAGAAAACACTTAACTTACAAAAGTCATAACTAATTAATTAAAACTCCTTTTAAGTTGATTCAAAATCCCAGTCGTAGATTAAGCAGTAAAAAATAATTCAAAAATGTAAATCTAGGTTCATCCTTTACCAATATTAAGTTATGTGTATACTAGTCAGAAATCGTTTGTTTCTGGACAGACCTAATTATCCGAATTTTTGATCTTTCTATAGACTTTGTATTAGGCTGAAATTTTATTGAATTATAGTAGACTCATATATGTATCCTCATAAAAATTTTTAGATCAATTCGATGCTTATAAGTATCAGAAACATTAGCGGGAATAGTATCTTAAGAATCTGAATTTTCTGCACTACAACCTTGATACATGTCACTGCCTGAATTCTCTTAATCTTCATATGTTCGTCTTTTAGATCATCAAATCTTTCTTGCAATCCAATAAAATTTTCATGCTCATAGAGACCTTAAATAGTATGCACTCCATTAATGATACTTAGAATTCAATTTAGTTACTACAACCTACCTTGGTTGTCACACACTAAGCTTACATGTTTAATTAATCGTAGATTATGACGGATCAAAACATTGATGTCGGAGCCACATCAAGAGCTGTAACAACCCATTTTTTTTGTGGGAACTAACCCCACCGTCTGCTTCTGTGCGGCCCACCTGAGTTTTGGATAAGCCTCATTTTTGGCTTTACATCTTCTCTTGGCTAGGCCGAGATGATGGATGGAGTAGATTTATGTCATCATTAGTAGGACCCACCACATCTAAAAATTAAAAATTTTAAAATATAAATAAAAATATCTTCCGCACGTCGACTAAACCACTTTCTCCATTCTTCCTTCCTTTTCGTACGGTAATGGGCGCCGAAATCGTCCCATAATCCCCACTCTTTCATTCCATTACGCATCCCTTTATTAAAAAAAAAAGAAGAGAAACAAACGAAAGAAACAATCATATCAAAAATAGAGAGAGGGAGAGAGAGAGAGAGAGAGCTCTGTAGATCAAGAGAGAGAGATTAAAGCGGGGCCGGATCATCAGACTTTTAAGGTAGGTGATCTTATCCTGAAATTTATCATTTTCAGTTATTTATTATACTTATTTAATCCAAAATTTTGATAGGAATATTATCGTTAGTTGAATTTTTATGTAGGGAATCCTACTCATTTATGAATTTCTATTTTATATATTTCTAATATTTAATGCTAAAATAATTTATATATAAATAAAATAAAATAAATTCACGGAATAAAATAAATAATTTATCTAAGTCTATATTTTAATTTATTAATTCTTAAAATTTTGTTAAGATTAAAAATTAAATATGAATTATTTCTAAATTTTTAAAAATTAATTAATATGAAAGTAAATTATTAAAAATAGATTAAATTTAAATTAATTTATGAATTTATTTAAATTAGTAAATTTGAATTAATTTTAAAATATTTTTAATTAATGAGTATATTATTTATTAAATTTAATCGTTTAATTAATCCAAATTATATATACATATATATATATATATAAATAAAATTTAAGTTAAAAAGTAAACAAAAAATTTAAATTTCAATAATTTATAATACTTAGAATTAATTATAATAAAAAAATAATTTAAAATTTGAATGTAAAAAAAAATAATAATAGTATCCAAGTCCAAATTAATAACTTCCTTAAACTTATTAAATTTAGATATAAAAATAAATAATAATAAAATCCTGAATTTAGATTTAAAATAATTAGATAAATTTTTTAAAGATAGATTAACTTAAATTATTAAATAATAATTTAATTACATTATTAATGTTATATTATAGAAATCAGTGTAATATTTTTGTTTCTGTAAAGAATAAAATCCAAATTTTAATTCTAAAATTTTAAAGAGTTAATTAAATTAAATTTAAATGAACTTAAGTTTAAGAAAATTTTCAAAATTTTGGAATTAAAACTAAAATTTCTTGTACATTATTTCACAGAAATTCCTAAATTAAAAAATAGTAAAATAATATTTTATTTAAGTATTTGAATTATTAAAGTTTCAACAAAATTTAAATTTAGAATTATCAATTAGAATTGTATTGTTGATATTTGATTGTGAAATAATCATTCATCTTACATGTATGTCTACCATTCATTGAGTATCAATTTTAATATGTTGGATGTAACGTAAGTAAGTAGGGCAATCATGTCCCTTGGGTGAAAGACCCTATATTAGTAAGTAGGGCAATCGTGTTCCTTGGGTGAGAGACTCTAAAGCTACCAAGTAGGGCAATCGTGTCCCTTGGGTGAAAGACCATAGAACTCACTAGATCCTTTGGAGTCTCTTTTGTGTACGGCGTATGAGTACAATTATGTACGCGGACATACGTCAGAGGTACAACTGGAGCAGTAGTCTGACCAGCTAACGAATAAATGGGTCAATCACCATGAGGTACCAGTGCGTGGGCGTTAATGCAACGTGACCATCCACTTGGGTATGGTGTTGTAAGAAATGATATAAATGTTATGAGTATTCATGGAAATATCACATGCATCGCATTTTCACAATTCTGTTGTTAAATTTCATTATCTGTATTCTATTTTCTTTCATTGTTATAAAATTGATATTATCTGAAAATGTTAAATTTTAGGTAAGAAATGACCCTACTGGGCTGTTATGCTCATCCCACTAAAAAATGCACAGGTGCAGAGCTGGAATACTACGAGCAGGCAGGCCTCTACTATTAGCTTTATTTTCTAGAAAATTAGGTTTAATTTTAATTCAATTCAGTTTTTTTGTTATTTAGGTTTAGTTTATGTTCAAATTTCAATGTAGAAAGGGAAAACTATCAAAAAAGTTGAATTTAATAAACATTTCAGCTGTATTTTCTTTTAGATGACGGTGAGTATTTATTGAATCAACTGGATTGTAATAAATATTATTATATTATAACTCACGAACCTTGAGATTCGGGTCCCGAAGACCTTATTTGGGTACTCGAATTTCAGGGCGTGACAAGTTGGTATCAGAGCCAGGTTTGATTAAAAATTATAAACCTAGGGTTGTCTTTAAAATTAGTGACCCAAATATATATTAAATCCCTTCATTTTATGATAGGAAAAATAGAAATATAAACTTTGGAATCATTGCATTATATTGACATCAGATATGATCTTATTTAGGCTTGACATTGAACTAATAACCCAAATCTGGATCCTAAGGAATTTTTAGCATACTAGGTTAAATTGGACAGCAATAGTAAGCAGAAAACACTTAACTTACAAAAGTCATAACTAATTAATTAAAACTCCTTTTAAGTTGATTCAAAATCCCAGTCGTAGATTAACAAGTGTAGTTTTAGTAAAAAATAATTCAAAAATGTAAATCTAGGTTTATCCTTTACCAATATTAAGTTGTGTATACTAGTCAGAAATCGTTTGTTTCTAGACAGACCTAATTATCCGAATTTTTGATATTTTTGTAGACTTCATATTAGGCTGAAATTTTAGAGAATTATAGTAGACTCATATATGTATCCTCATAAAATTTTTTAGATCAATTCGATGCTTATAAGTATCAGAAACATTAGCAGGAATAGTATTCTAAGAATCTGAATTTTCTGCACTACAACCTTGATACATGTCACTGCTTGAATTCTCTTAATCTTTATGTGTTAGTCTTTTAGATCATCAAACCTTTCTTGCAATCCAATAAATTTTTCATGCTCCTAGAGACCTTAAATAGTATGCACTCCATTAATGATACTTAGAATTCAATTTAGTTACAACCTACCTTGGTTGTCATACACTAAACTTACATGTTCAATTAATCGTAGATTATGACGGATCAAAACATTGATGTTGGAGCCATATCAGGAGCTCCTGGTCCCGATACCACTGAAAACGGGTCACTTATGGGTAGAATTATTAGGGCCATAAGAGATCTTACGGCTCTTGTGGGCTATCAGATAAGACAAACTCAAGCGCAAGGTCAAACTCAAACCGTTCATGTAGCTAACGGAGGGATAAGAACTTTATTGGAAAGGTTTAAAAGATAGAGGCCGCCTGTATTTAAGGGTGGGCCTGACCTATTTAAGGCTGAGGTGTGGAAGAAATAAATTGATAAAATATTCACAGTTATGAAGTGCAATGAATACCAGAAAGCAAAATTGGCTATTTACATGCTAGAAGGGGAGGTAGATCATTGGTGGGACTCGGTCGTTAGGATGAACCCGAGAGTTGAAGCTTAGACCTGGGCCCAGTTTTGTGAGAAGTTTGATGATAAATACTTTCTTTTGTATGTGAAAAATCAAAAGGCAGGAGAATTCATGAACTTGGAGTAGGGTGATATGACAGTGCGCCAGTATGATGCTAAGGTCACAGAGCTATCGCGATTTGCAACTTTTCTGGTGTCCGATGAAACCCGTAAGGCACGAAAATTTGAGGAAAGTCTGAGAGCCTCTATTCATAGCTGATTAGCCCATTTCGTACAGAAGACTTATTCCGAAGTGTTGGAGCGTGCCTTAGCAGTAGAGAAAGACATTAACGAATATTGGAAGAATCGTGGTCAGAGGAGGGACGTAAAGAGTGATGCTAGAACTGCTACATATATATCTCCAACCTAGCAAGATGCAGCTAAGAGACAGAGAAGAACATCGACATCGATGGCCAGACCGACGACAACACTTCCTGCACCACGATTTTCGGGATTTTATTATAATTGTGGACTAGAGGGCCACACTTCTCGTTTTTGTCCCAGACCATAGCGCACTCAATATCCACAAAAGTCGAGACCTTCACATCAGTCTTTCAGGCCTCCCTAGCAACAGGTGCCACCGTCTATGTCACAACGACCTCCACTACATCCTTCCGCCTCACAACTATCCTAGAGACCACCTCAGCCATATCCACAGTGGTCGCTATAGTCGTACCCGAGGCCACCACAGCAAGGACCTTCATCGGTATATCAGAGACCACCTCAGCAACCACCACCACAGGTTAGACCTCAGCAGTACTAGTAGTCAAGGCAGGGAATTCAGGCACTACGACCACAAGCTCAAGGCCGAGTCTACGCCCTAGTACAGTCGGGAGACGACACGGTGCAGCCGTACGAGAACTTGGCGCAACAATACGAGGGCCCAATTCAAAGTTATGATGTTCCAGCACAGTCTGAGGATGGAGCGACCTAGACTTTTGATGATGCCGCACCCTTATATGAGGATCCAGCACCACCAACAGATGACATTATTAAGCTTGACATCGAGGCTAGCAGCGATGCAGTTGAAGGTACCATCGTCATTTATTCATCCTTAGCTAGAGCGTTATTTGACTCTGGAGCATCGCATTCATTTATTTCTTACTGCCTTTTATGCTCACTTGGGTTATCTCCTACTCCCTTAGATAAAAAGTTAACGATAGCAAACCCCATTGGTAATTCAGTGGACCTAAGTTACATTTGTAAATCCTGTCCGATCATGATCGAGAACGTAAATTTACCAGCTAATCTTATAGTTATGCCGATGCGAGAATACGATATTATATTGGGGATGGATTGGTAATTTTTATATCGGGCAAAAATCGATTGTTTTAGGAAGATGGTCATATTAAATATCGATGGGCGAGCACCATTACAATTCCATGGGACGTGAAGGAAGGGAGCACCGGTTAGTTTGTCAGCCATCTCGGAAGTTGAACCTCAAGGAGTAGAACAAATTTCAATTGCTAATAAATTTTCAGAAGTATTTCAAGATATGCCTGGATTACTGCCAAAGAGAGATGTTGATTTCACAATCGATTTGGTACCTGGGACTACACCAATCTCCAGAACACCATACCTTATGGCACCTGTTGAATTGAGAGAATTAAAGGAGCAACTTCAGTAGCTCCAAGACCAAGGCTTCATTAGAGCTAGTACGTCGCCGTGGGGTGCATCGGTATTATTTGTAAGAAAGAAGGATGGGTCTTTGAGGCTATGCATTGATTGCCGTCAACTTAATAAGGTGACTATCAAGAACAAGTACCCGCTGTCAAGGATAAATGATTTATTCGATCAGTTAAAGGGAGTTAAATATTTTTCAAAGATAGACCTACAGTCCGGATATCATCAGTTGAGGATTAGAGATGAAGATGTACCCAAGACTGCCTTTAGGACTCGGTACGACCATTATGAATTTCTAGTGATGCCCTTTGGACTGATGAACGCTATAGCAGTATTTATGGACCTCATGAACAGCGTCTTCAAACCTTATTTGGACCAATTCGTGATAGTGTTCATAAATGATATTTTTATTTACTCCAAGACGCAAGAGGATCATGCTGAACACCTTCGAATAGCTCTTCAGACTCTAAAGGACAATCAGTTGTATGCCAAAGCTTCAAAATGTGACTTTTGGAAGAATGAAGTAACGTTTTTTGGGCACGTGGTATCGGAAAAAGGAGTGTCCGTAGATCCATCGAAAGTTGAACAGTGTTAAATTGGGAGCAGCCCACCAATGTGACAGAAGTGCGCAGTTTTTTTGGATTAGCTGATTATTATAGAAAGTTTATTGAGGGATTCTCTAAGATAGCAAGGCCGTTGACTAACTTGACCAAGAAGGGCACTTCTTTTAAATGGAATGAAAATTGCGGGCAAGCTTTCTCTGAATTGAAGAAGCAATTAATGGAAGCCCCAGTACTTTCTTTACCAGCAGAAGGGGAAAGATTTGTGGTATATACTGATAGATCTTATCAAGGGTTGGGATGTGTGCTGATGCAAAGTGGTAAAGCAATAGCATTCGCGTCAAGGCAGTTAAAACCTCATGAGCAGAATTATCCCACTCACGACTTAGAGCTTGGAGCTGTAGTGTTTGCCTTAAAAATTTGGAGGCATTATCTTTATGGTGAGCAGTTTGAACTGTACTCAAATTACAAGAGTTTAAAGTATCTTTTTTTATCAAAATGACCTAAATATGCGGCAGAGGAGATGGATGAAATTCTTGAAGGATTATCATTTCGACATCTGCTATCATCCAGGTAAGATGAATGTCGTAGCCGACGCGTTAAGCAGGAAGACGCGTAAGCTGGTGGCGAGTTTAATGATTAAAGAATGAGAGATGCTTGATATAGGTAAAGATTTTGAAGTCGGACTTCGTATCGATGAACCTCAAGCTTATATCGGTAATTTAGTGGTGCAACCCACTCTAGTTAGTAATTTCTTAATTATTCATTTACATTAGCCCTTTAATTCTTATATTAGGATGTAATTATTTAGGATTTTCTTTTCTAGGTGCGACGAATAATAGAAGCGCAGAAGAATGATGCATAGCTACAAGAGAAAATAATAAAAGAAGCGGGAAAGGACAACTCGGAGTGGCGAGTAGGCTCTGATGGTAGGGTTAGATTTCAAGGGAGATTGTGTCCCAGACATCTGAATTGAAGCAAAAAGTCTTAGATGAGGCGCACCGCACAAAATTCACTATCCACCTAGGAGGAACGAAGATGTACTGTGATGTACGACGTCAATATTGGTGGAGGAATATGAAGAAGGAGATAGCCAACTACGTTGCAAAGTGTCTTACTTGTCAGCAGGTTAAAGCGGAGCATCAGAAGCCGTCGGGACTTTTACAACCGTTACATGTTACAGAGTGGAAGTGGGAGCATATATCGATGGATTTTATTGTCGGATTATCGAAAACAAGCCGTCATCATGATGCGATATGGGTGATCATGGATAGGCTAACAAAGTCAGTACACTTCCTTCCTATACGTATTTCTTCATCCCTAGACGAGTTAAGCAAACAAAATATCGAAGAGATCGTTAGGCTTCACGGCATTCCTATGTCCACAATATACGATCGAGACCCCAGGTTTACATCACGCTTTTGGAAGAGTCTTCAAAAGGCATTGGGAACGACACTAAACTACAACACGACTTTTCATCCGCAGACTGACAGACAAACGGAGCGGGTAAATCAAATCCTCGAAGACATGCTCCGTAGCTGCATTCTTGACTTCAAGGGAAATTGGGACGACCACCTCTATTTAGTAGAATTCGCCTACAACAATAGTTTCCAGTTCAGTATTGGCATGGCGCCATTCGAAGCTTTATACCGAAGACCCTGCAGATCACCAAGTTGTTGGACTGAAGTGGGTGAAAGAACATTGTTAGGATCGGAACTAGTTGAAGAGACATCCGAGAAGATTGCCGTCATCAAAGAACGTATATGTTCACAGTCGCCAGAATAGCTATGCCGACAATCGCCGAAAGAACTTGGAGTTCGCCATAGGAGACCATGTGTTCTTGAAGGTATCCCCGATGAAAAGAGTTATGCGATTTGGGAAGAAAGGAAAATTGGCACCACACTACATTGGACCATTCGAGATCTTGCAGAGAGTAGGCCTCGTAGCCTACAGACTAGCCTTACCTCCTCAACTTTTTGGCATCTACGGCGTATTTCATGTATCTATGCTTCGGAAGTATGAGAGAGATGCATCACATATCATTGACTAGGAGTCGCTAGAAATCCAGGAGGACATGTCATACATAGGGCAACTGATTCGCATCCTCGACAGGAATGAGCAAGTACTTCGAACAAAATCTATACTACTCGTGAAGGTTCAGTGGGGGCATCATGGCGAGGATGAAGCTTCGTGGGAGCGAGATGATGAAATCCGAGAGAAGTACCATTATCTCTTTATATGATAGGTATGTTAAATTTCGGGGATGAAATTTTTGTTAAGGGGGGTAGAATGTAACAACCCATTTTTTTGTGGGAACTCACCCCACCGTCCGCTTCTGTGTGGCCCACCTGAGTTTTGGATAAGCCTCATTTTTGGCCTTATATCTTTTCTTGGCCAGGCCGAGATGATGGACGGAGTAGATTTATGTCATCGTTAGTAGGACCCACCACATCTAAAAATTAAAAATTTTAAAATATAAATAAAAATATCTTTCACACGCCGATTAAACCACTTTCTCCATTCTTCCTTTTTGTACGGTAATGGACGCCGAAATCGTCCCATAATCCCCACTCTTCCATTCCATTACGTACCCCTTTATAAAAATAAAATAAATAGAATAAATAAATAAATAAAAAGAGAAAGAAACGAAGGAAACAATCAAATAAAAAATAGAGAGAGAGAGAGCTCTGTAGATCAAGAAAAAGAGATTAAAGTGGGACCGGATCATCAGACTTTTAAGGTAGGTGGTCTTATCATGAAATTTATCATTTTCAGTTATTTATTATGCTTATTTAATCCAAAATTTTGTTAGGAATATTATTGTTAGTTGAATTTTTATGTAGGGAATCTTATTCATTTATGAATTTCTATTTTATATATTTCTAATATTTAATGCTAAAATAATTTATATATAAATAAAATAAAATAAATTCACATAATAAAATAAATAATTTATCTAAGTTTATATTTTAATTTATTAATTCTTAAATTTTTGTTAAGATTAAAAATTAAATATGAATTATTTCTAAATTTTTAAAAATTAATTAACATGAAAGTAAATTATTAAAAATAGATTAAATTCAAATTAATTTATGCATTTATTTAAATTAGTAAATTTGAATTAATTTTAAAACATTTTTAATTAATGAGTATGTTAGTTATTAAATTTAATCGTTTAATTAATCCGAATTATATATATATATATATATATATATATTCAAGTTAAAAAGTAAACCAAAAATTTAAATTCCAATCATTTATAATACTTAGAATTAATTATAATAAAAATAATAATTTAAAATTTGAATGTAAAAAATAAAATAATAAATGTCATTTCCAAATTAATAACTTCCTTAAACTTATTAAATTTATATATAAAAATAAATAATGATAAAATCCTGAATTTAGATTTAAAATAATTAGATAAATTTTTTAAGATAGATTAACTTAAATTATTAAATAATAATTTAATTACATTATTAATGTTATATTATAGAAATCGGTGTAATATTTTTGTTTCTGTAAAGATTAAAATTCAAATTTTAATTCTAAAATTTTAAAGAGTTAATTAAATTAAATTTAAAGGAACTTAAGTTTAAGAAAGTTTTCAAAATTTTGGAATTGAAACTAAAATTTCTTGTACATTATTTCACAGAAATTTCTAAATTAAATAATAGTAAAATAATATTTTATTTAAGTATTTGAATTATTAAAGTTTCAACAAAATTTAAATCTAGAATTATTAATTAGAATTATATTGTTGATATTTGACTGTGAAATAATTATTTATCTTACATGTATGTCTACCACTCATTGAGCATCAATTTTAATATGTTGGACGTAACGACTGAGTCCCACCAATGATCCGCCTCCACTTCTAGCATGTAAATAACCAATTCTGCTTTCTGGAATTCATTGCACTTTATAACCGTGAATATCTTATCAATCTATTTCTTCCACACCTCAGCCTCAGATAGGTCAGGCCCACCCTTAAATACAAGCGGCCTCTATCTTTTGAACCTTTCCAATAAAGTTCCTGTCCCTTCGTTAGCTACATGAATGGTTTGAGTTTGACTTTGCGCTTGAGTTTGTCTTATCTGATAGCCCACAAGAGTCGTAAGATCTCCTATGGTCCTAATAATTCCACCCATAAGTGACCCGTTTTCAGTGGTATCGGGACCAGGAGCTCCTGATGTGGCTCCGACATCAATGTTTTGATCCACCATAATCTACGATTAATTGAACATGTAAGCTTAGTGTGTGACAATCAAGTTAGGTTGTAGTAACTAAATTGAATTCTAAGTATCATTAATGGAGTGCATACTATTTAAGGTCTCTAGGAGCATGAAAAATTTATTGGATTGCAAGAAAGGTTTGATGATCTAAAAGACTAACACATGAAGATTAAGAGAATTCAAGTAGTGACATGTATCAAGGTTGTAGTGCAGAATATTCAGATTCTTAAGATACTATTCCCGCTAATGTTTCTGATACTTATAAGCATTGAATTGATCTAAAAATTTTTATGAGGATATATATATATATGAGTCTACTATAATTCTCTAAAATTTCAGCCTAATACAAAGTCTACAGAAATATCAAAAATTCGGATAATTAGGTCTGTCCAGAAACAAACAATTTCTAACTAGTATACACAACTTAATATTGGAAAACGATAAACCTAGATTTACATTTTTGAATTATTTTTTACTGAAACTACACTTGTTAATCTACGACTGGGATTTTAAATCAACTTAAAAGGAGTTTTAATTAATTAGTTATGACTTTTGTAAGTTAAGTGTTTTCTGCTTACTATTGTTATCCAATTTAAGGTAGTATTCTAAAAATTCTTAAAAATTCCTTAGGGTCCAGATTTGGGTTATTAGTTCAATGTCAAGCCTAAAGAAGATCATATCTGATGTCAATATAATGTAATGATTCCAAAGTTTATATTTCTATTTTTCCTATCATAAAAGTAAAGGGATTTAATATATGTTTGGGTCACTAATTTTAAAGACAACCCTAGGTCCACAATTTTTAATCAAACCTGGCTTTGATACTAACTTGTCACGCCTCGAAATTTGAGTACCCGAATAAGGTCTTCGGGACCTGAATCCCAAGGTTCGTGAGTTATAATATAATGACATTTATTACAATCCAGTTGATTCAATAAATATTCACCATCATCTAAAAGAAAATACAGCTGAAATGTTTATTAAATTTAACTCTTTTGATAGTTTTCCTTTTTTACATTGAAATTTGAATATAAACTAAACCTAAATAACAAAAAAACTGAATTGAATTAAAATTAAACCTAATTTTCTAGAAAATAAAGCTAATAGTAGAGGCCTGCCTGCTCGTAGTATTCCAGCTCTGCACCTGTGCATTTTTTTAGTAGGATGAGCATAACAGCCCAGTAGGGTCATTTCTTACCCAAAATTTAACATGTTCAGATAATATCAATTTTATAACAATGAAGGAAAATAGAATACAGATAATGAAATTTAACAACAGAATTGTAAAAATGCGATGCATGTGATATTTCCATGAATACTCATAACATTTATATCATTTCTTACAACACCGTACCCAAGTGGATGGTCACGTTGCATTAACGCCCACGCATTGGTACCTCATGTTGATTGACCCATTTATACATTAGCTGGTCAGACTACTGCTCCAGTTGTACCTCTGACGTATGTCCGCGCACACAATTGTACTCATACGCCGTACACAAAGGAGACTCCAAAGGATCCAGTGGGTTCTAGGGTCTTTCACCCAAGGGACACGATTGCCCTACTTGCTGGCTTTAGGGTCTCTCACCCAAGGGACACGATTACCCTACTTACTAATTTAGGGTCTTTCACCTAAGGGATACGATTGCCCTACTTGCTTACGTTACATCCAACATATTAAAATTGATGCTCAATGAATGGTAGACATACATATAAGATGAATAATTATTTCACAATCAAATATCAACAATATAATTCTAATTAATAATTCTATATTTAAATTTTGTTGAAACTTGAATAATTCAAATACTTAAATAAAATATTATTTTACTATTATTTAATTTAGGAATTTCTGTGAAATAATGTACAAGAAATTTTATTTTCAATTCCAAAATTTTGAAAATTTTCTTTTACTCAAGTTCATTTAAATTTAATTTAATTAACTCTTTAAAATTTTAGAATTAAAATTTGGATTTTAATCTTTACAGAAACAAAAATATTACACTGATTTCTATAATATAACATTAATAATGTAATTAAATTATTATTTAATAATTTAAGTTAATCTATCTTAAAAATTTTTATCTAATTATTTTAAATCTAAATTCAGGATTTTATTATTATTTATTTTTATATCTAAATTTAATAAGTTTAAGGAAGTTATTAATTTGGACTTGGATACTATTATTTTTATTTTTTTTTACATTCAAATTTTAAATTATTATTTTTATTATAATTAATTCTAAGTATTATAAATTATTGGAATTTAAACTTTTGGTTTACTTTTTAACTTGAATATATATATATATAATTCGGATTAATTAAACGATTAAATTTAATAACATACTCATTAATTAAAAATATTTTAAAATTAATTCAAATTTACTAATTTAAATAAATTCATAAATTAATTTGAATTTAATCTATTTTTAATAATTTACTTTCATATTAATTAATTTTTCAAAATTTAGAAATAATTCATATTTTATTTTTAATCTTAACAAAAATTTTAGAATTAATAAATTAAAATATAAACTTAGATAAATTATTTATTTTATTCTGTGAATTTATTTTATTTTATTTATATATAAATATATATATAAATTATTTTAGCATTAAATATTAGAAATATATAAAATAGAAATTCATAAATGAGTAGGATTCCCTACATAAAAATTCAACTAACAATAATATTCCTATCAAAATTTTGGATTAAATAAGCACAATAAATAACTGAAAATGATAAATTTCAGGATAAGATCACATATCTTAAAAAGTCTAATGATCCGGCCCCGCTTTAATCTCTCTCTGGATCTATAGAGCTCTCTCTCTCTCTCCCTCTCTCTATTTTTGATTTGATTGTTTCCTTCGTTTCTCTCTCTCTCTCTCTCTCTCTCTCTCTCTCTCTCTCTCTCTCTTTTTTTATAGAATGGAAGAGTGGGGATTATGGGACGGTTTTGATGCCCATTACCGCACGAAAAGGAAGGAAGAATGGAGAAAGTGGTTTAGTCGGCGTGCGGAAGATATTTTTATTTTTATTTTAAATTTTTTAATTTTTAGATGTGGTGGGTCCTACTAACGATGACATAAATCTATTCCGTCCATCATCTCGGCCTGGCCAAGAGAAGATATAAGCCAAAAATGAGGCTTATCCAAAACTCAGGTGGGCCACACGGAAGCGGACGGTGGGGTTAGTTCCTAAAAAAAATGGGTTGTTACATTTTTTTTGTAAGAGTTTTAATATACAACCTTAATTTATTTAATAAATTATTTTTTTTTTATTAAATAAGGCGTGACAATATCCCCCACGAACTATTATTTAATAAACATACTAGGGTACTTCTCTCGGATTTCATCATCTTGCTTTGTGACACTCTGTCCCAAGAATCAGGCCAGTCCCTTCATCAGGTGGACCAGGTAGAAAACAAATGGATGGAAAAAAGAAAAAAACATGGACTTCAGTGATCCAATTGTTTTCCACAACACTATGGCCCACCTGATGAGTGGACTAGCCTTATTTTTGTGCCACAACATCTAGATGAGGAGGCGTGCCTAATGGATAGCTTCGATCTTGCACACATGTGGCAGCTTGTCAGCTGGTACACATGTTGGGCATCTAGGGGTGTTGGGTTATATGCATTATCCATCTGTGAGATGATCAAACCCCTACTGACCAAGGTACAGTTGACCTTTTAAGAAATAATATACATGAAAAGAAGAAGCCTCAAGCAAACCTGATATGTTACACCTGCTAGCACCCTTAGAAACCGTTCAACCTGCACGAGCAACATTCCAGCTTTTTCCGTAGCATTATGTATAAGATTTTCGTCCAGTCCAATGCTCTGATAGCGTGCGCGCCATCTTGAGAGGCCTTTCAGTTCTCCAATTCTAAATCCAATAATTTCCGTAGCAGGCTACAAAATACAAAATTAAAAATATTTCAATGCTTCAATATCATTCTGTAAAACTAGGATGTCAACGGAATAATTAATGAAAGCATCAAATTAAATAATTGTAAGAACATGTCACATGGAGAGAAATAGAAAGAAAGAAGCACTTTTATTTGATAATAACAATTCAATAGAACTGTAGCAACAATTCAGAAGAATCAATAATAAATAAGGACAAAGCATAGAGTTTCTCAAGTGGCTTAAAATATATTTAGCATGCACAGGGTATGGATCTATATGCTTCCTTATGACTCAAAACTTCCTGGCGCATATTAACTGATCATCTTCAGCACTGTGAAGCATGCATGCACATATACACCATCCAACTTTTTTTAAGCATATTTAGTGAGGAAATGATGAAAAGCTAGATGAGCAACCAGCTTTAGAAGACATACATGTATGCGTTTATGAATGTCCTAGTTAGCAGCAGTGTTCGAGTTGTCGGTATCGCTACAAGTTTCGCTGGGCAAAGATAAAGATATAATATTGTTATCGCCGATAATATCGCCGATAACTGGAAATGCAGGGAAAATGGTGGAAACATAGAGAAAATGGTGGAATTTTTCAGTGAAACTTCAGAACATGCCTAAATACACATATTTACATATTGAGTAATAAAAAAATTACAAAAAGAATGCATTAAATGATAAGTTTCCATTTAATAGGGGCCAAAAGGATGTCCAAAGCTCAAGTGGACCACATGATGGATGGATTGGATCTCATCTCAATTTACCATGCTGGTACATATAGTGCCATTTGAGCTCCTTAATGTACACAAATTACAGATGGAAGTGCATAGATCCAGTTGATCTTAACTGTTTGATTTTGCCCATTGAATTTATACTTTTGACCAATTTTCAAATTTTATTTTATTTTTCTTTCAATTTGTAATTGTATGGTGTCCCATGATTCGGTGATCCAAACTGTTTATATGATGGGCCTCAGCACCAATGCTTCGTGCACCAAAACTCTCCCACATCAAAATTTATGTGAACCCCAAAAAGGTATCAATCGCAGGGCGTTCAATCCTCCACTGCTTTTTACAGTGTGGTCCACTTGATTTTTGGATCTGTCTTATTTTTCAGATCAAGACTTATGAAGAGCTCACCAAGTGGAAGGACGGTTTGGATATAACTTATACCTCGTGATGGGACCCACAGAACTTGGTGACATCAACACACTGGTTTGTGTTACACCAGCCAATCCACTTTGGAAGCGGATTGCGTACCGAGTAACTTAGTACGCCAGGCATACTGAATAAACTCTGTGGGGGCCACCGTCATTCATGCACGGTATCAATGCCGTCCATCCGTTTAATCATATAAATTTATATATTTATTCCAAATATTAAGAATATCCAAATCTCAAGTGGATCACACCATCGGAAACAGTGTGAATTGAATTCTACAGTTGAAAAGTTCTTCGTGGCTACATAAGTTTTACATAAAGATGATATTTGTGTTTTCCTTTCATCCATATTTTTTTTATGTTATTAATAGTTTGGATGAAAAATAAACATCATTAGGAGCCTCAGAAAGGTTTCAACAGTGGAAATTAATACTTCCACTGTTTCCTGTGGCATGGTCTACTTGTGCTTTTGATATACTTCAATTTTGGCCTCAACCCTTAAAATAATCTGTAAAAATGTATGAACGGTGTGGATAAACCACATGAATTCACAGTGAGCCCAACAGAGTTTACTCAGTACCATAAGAGGAGGGTACTGAGTAACTCAGTACGCAATCCGCTTTCATCCGAGTCCGGTATCCCACGCGCGTGGAGGATCCGATGGCCAATGAAAGGCCACCGTGATGTATGAAATTTATCTGCACCGTCCATTCATTTTTTCATATTATTTTAAAACATTATCCAACAAATACATAATATCTAAATCTCAAATGGGCCACACGGTGGTAATTAAATTAATACCGTTGAAAAATTCTTAAGGGCCACATAAGTTTTAGATCAAGATTATTATTTTTTTCTCTCCATCTAGGTGCATATTATCATATCAAAGGGTTGTATGTAAAATAAATAATACAGTGGGCCATAGGAAGGTTTCAACGGTGGGCATCCTTAGCATCATTGCTTCCTATGGTGTGGTCCACTTGAGCTTTTGATATGATTTATTTTTGGTATAGTACTCTAGAATGATATGAAAAGATGGATGGACGGTGTGGATAAGATTCATACATCACAGTGGTCCCTCAGTGGCCCTTGGATCCTCTCCTGTACCGAGCTACGAACGGACCAGGCGGTAGGTGATCCGCACGCTCATCCGCTGAAACAGATTGGCTACTGCCACTGGCAGATGGCTGGTGGTCGGTGCTCCGTGGGCCCACTATGATTTATGTGTTTCATCCATACCATCTATCTATTTTTATAGATCATTTTGTGGTATGAAAAAAAAAAATGAGGTATATACTAATCTTAATTGGACCACATTACAGGAAAAAGTTTTGAATGAACTTAGACCATTAAAAAAATTTTGGGGGCCATAAAAGTTTTGGATCAAGCTGATCTTTGTTTTTTACCTTCATCTGGGTCTGTGTGGCCTAATTAACAGATTGGATGTCAAATAAACAGTACAGTGGGCCTTAGGAGGATTTAAATGGTTGATATCCAATCACTATTATTTTCTTGTGGTGTGGTCCACCTGAGATTCGTATCCCTCTCGATTTTGGAATAAAGCCCTAAAATGATCCGTAAAAATGGAAGAACAGAATGGATAAGATACATGCATCATGCTAGGGCCTAGAAAGGTTTCAACGGTTGAAATCATTATACCCACCATTTCCTATGGTATGATCCACTTGATCTTTGGATTTGCTTCAATTTTGGGATCAACCCCTTAAAGTGGATGGAAAAACAGATGGATGGCGTAGATAGACCACATACATCCAAGGTGGGCCCAACTGAGTTCAGTCAGTATGATAAAAGCGTACTCCGTAACCGATTTCCCACGAAAACCTTAGATAAGGCCGGTGCGACTGCGAGAGGGTTTTTCGCTGGAGGGAAAAACCAAAAAAAAAAAAAAAAAAAAAAACCCTAAAGAGGGTTTTGCGGGGAGACGATGGTATGCAAAGGGTTTTGCGGGAGATTTCAAATCCCTAAATCTGTACCAGCTCTGTCGATCGAGATTCGAGAAGATCTTCCTGTTCCGACTTCCGATTAACCAGGTACGTAAATCACTCTCATTTTTTCCCCAATTTTTACGTATTCACGCAATTTCAGCCCCGATATTTCGATTTTTCTTCCGATTTATTCACGCAGCCCCAATGATGTCGCCCGTATTTCGATAATATCGCCCATATCAAAAAAATCGCCGATATTTCGCTGATATTTCGCCGACAACTAGGAGAGAAACGAAAAAAGGGGTTTTCGGTGTCGCAGGGCTGGCGACACCGATAATATCGTCGATATTATCGACTTTTCGCCGACAATTTGAACACTGGTTAGCAGTAAGTAACATGACATTAACATAAAAGCCACATAGCAAACCAAAACATGCACCTGGAGATGCTCACGGATGATAAGATGAAGTTCTTTTCCAGCACTGTCTACAGCCTTTGCCACCCGCTTCAGTCCCTGTTAAAAGAAAAAAAAGAAAAAAAAGAAGTAACACTGAATAAACACTGACAATCAGTCTGCTAGGCACAATTTTTTATGCTAAGGTTGACAATACCACTTCACCAAGAGAGCTGACTAGAAACTGATGGATTGGTGGACTTGTCCGAGCACCACCTAAAAGGCTGAGGAACTCCTCTTGAGAAGTAGAGTCAAGTCCTGTGGAAACAATGAATAGAAGAAAAACACAGTAAAATAAATAATAGGAAAAGTAGAATAAAAGATCAAAGAGAGAATGTGTTCCAAATAAGCTGTTATTTTTATTTTTAACAACATCAAGTCATTAGTAGCTACCATGGTCATTAATCAAAGGAGACAGAGAGTCAAACTTCTCATGAAATGTGTGCATAGCATCAGACCATTGCTTATGCATCAGTGGTAGTGAAGCCCGGACAACCTCAATTAGATCCTCTATATTTGAAGCTTGTTGAGCCACCTGATGGAGCTCATTTTTCCTACAAAACGAATAACATGCACAGATTCAATTGGGAACAGTCTGTACTTCATAGTAAAAAATGCAGCAAGGTCAAAATCAGCACATGTGATACATCAAAAATCCAATGCATGACCAAATAGAGCCCAACAAATTAACTCAGGACAAACAACAAGCTGATTAACAATGAAAGGAACAGAATAAAGTGATGAAGATGAAGATTGAATAATTTCACGTGCTATATCCAATTCGAGTCAAATATACCCACCAAAAATGGTAAAAGAAAAAACTAGAAACCACTGCACCATTTATCCGAACTCATATAGGATGGGGTTGCTCACCTGTTCCGAAATATGGAGGTACTGAGAAGTACAGAATGCAGTCCAACTGAAGAATCATGTTTATAAGTGCATTTGTCTTTCAGGTCGACCTTGTCTTGAACCAGTTCCCCAAAGCAAAGAACGACCAATTCACAGAGATTCTTTGACAAAGCCACCTGAAAAACAAGACCATCTATCCACCTAGTGAACTCAGCTTCTGTACAACTATGTATAAATGATAAAACAGAGAAGGCAACATTGTTCCCACATAACCAGAGCAGCTAAATGGCACGAGTGAAATTCGAGCAATCCAACAGTTCATCCTCCAAGGTATATCATGAGTCCATTAGTACAAAATTACCTGAGTTTACAGAACAAAACATACACATGCATAGATGATGGTTTCTGCAAACAACATGCTTGCTTATAATTTCAAAATACAATGCTTTTGTTTGAGATACAATGAACCAAGTAAGAGAAGGTGGATCTTCTATGCCTGGGGGATGAAAAGGGGCAAGCATCGCAAAAGAGCTAGGAGGTTGTGTTTGATAGTTTTACATTGAGTATCAGAATAATCTGTTTAGGGTTGGAAACAGTCAACAAGCTCTATACTCTGGTTGGATACATACTGCATGCAGGTATGCTCCCATGAAGATGTGAAATGGCCATCTTGCAAATTCCTGGTCTGTCTTTTGGAACAAGTTGAATTTGCCTGTGGAATGAAACTATGAGAGGGAAACTATGGAAACATTTTTCGAGTGGGGCTTCTTTTTTTGTTTGTTTGAAAGGTTACAAGAATTTTAATAAACGAAAAACAGAAAATACAACAGACAAGGGGCGCCGAGGAGGCGACCCAAATTACCCAAGGAAATCCAAATTACAACCCTTTAAAGATAAACAGTGCCAGCCCATTCTATGACTAGCCCTCTTGCCCTTTGAGAAATACCAACCACTTGCTGGAATTATTAAAGCACCTATTGTTTCTTTCTTCCCAGATGGCCCATCAAATTCCAAGCAAAGCCATTCCCCAAATCAGATTCTTTGGTCCCTAGGCACACTCCATGCCAAGCATGGATCATACAGTCCACTGACGCCGGGGAGGCCCACCTCAATTGGAAGCGATTAAGCACATCTGCCAAACCGGACCAACCTAGGGGCAGTGCAGAAAAAGATGGTCCACCGACTCCTCATTATGCATACACAAGCTGCATACATTTGGCTGATCATAGCTCCTTTCCAGAGATTATTGATAGTTAGGACTTTCTTCCTACCAACCAACCACCCGAACGCCGTTTTCTTTGGGAGAACTTTGTATGACCAAACAAATCTTGTGCTCCCAGCAGAATCTTGATGAATACTCTTTCATAGGAGGGAATAGAAGGATTTGACAGAGAACTTACCTGATTTGTCAGCCGACCACACCATTTTATCCAGCTCAAATGGGTCCGGGACGAAAAGATGTATATGCTCCAAAAGAGCAACATAATCCTCAATTTCGTCACCCCAAAGGAAATGCCTACATGGAGGCTCCCAAACCACCATACCTCCAATATGGGAGTAATTGTCGACAACCAAAACAGAAGGATTCAGGGCCAATCGGAAAATATTAGGAAATTCATCCTTTAATCCTCAATTTCGACCACCCACGCGTCCTCCCAAAATCTGATTCTTTCACTGCTGCCCAATGAGAATCCTACACCTTCCTTAGAAGATGACTTCACAGAAGAGACCCCTTTCCATAGGGCCGACACTCTGTAGAGCAAGGATTCCCTACTTATCCACACTTACAATGAAGCACCTCTTTCGAAAGCCCCCCCACCCTCCAAATGCACCAGGGGCCACTGAATCTCTCCTTCTTAGCAGACAACTATTCTCGAAGCTCCAACCTTCTGTCCACCTGATTTGGGTCATAAACATGGGTGAATAACCATTGGAAACCAGATGAGTTATCCTTCAGCACCACAGAGACTGAGAAGACATTGGCCCACAAAACTGATTTCGTCCAAATGGAAGAATCCCAGGCCACCAGAATTCCACCAGATCTGCCAACAGCAGGAGAAGCTACCAAGTCTGCATTCTTAGCTCCTCACAGGGTCCCCAAGAGTTTGGCATTGAAGTCTTGCACCTTAGTTTCCTGAAGCATAACCAGTTGCGCCTTATATCTATTACAGACATCCTTAATTTGTCTTCTTTTTCCCTTGCACCTTATATCCATGTTCTAGTTCATACATTTGACTATATTTATAGCCTTTTACAAAAATCACTAATTAACACTAAAAAGCCAAAGAAAGAATCCTGCTGGATTACAGAAGACTTTTCCTAAACTATCTCCAAACAAAGTGTCTAGATAAGCAAATAAAGAGTTCAAATCAAAGTCAACTTCTATGGGAAAAAACAATGGAAGAAACTGAAAATCTGCAACTAATGACTCCGAACTAATGTAAAATCTTTATATACCAATCATCTGAAGCTATATACCAATAGTATGATGTTAAATACTACCAAAAGGCATGTATGTGCTGTAAAGTTTGTACAAGGGAATAGTGCCAACCGAATATGCTATACTGTTAAAAAAAAGGGTACAAAGGCAGTAAGGTTTCTGTAGTTTTTGTAAATTAAGAGTAAAAGAAGATAGGGAGAAGAATGAGGGAGAGAGAGAATTAGGGTTGGACGTCCCCTCTCTCCCCTTTGATATTATAATAAAAAGAATATGACAAAAATACCCTTAGAAAGAGATGAGAGTTGGGAGAAGAGAGAAAGAGAGAATTAGGGTTCGAAATCCCCCCTCTCAGCTTTTATATTATAATAAAAAAAATGACAAAAATACCCTTATGTAACAAAAGCCAGCATAACAACTAATTAACAAAGGTAAAAAGACTACGGTCAAAGACAAGTGGGCTATACGGTGGAATGGCCCACATTCACATCCCTTAACAGTTTCCATAAGAACAAAAAACAATATCATTCGATTGCAATATGGGCCTGAAAAGGTATCCAACTGGTATATATAGCCACCTGATTGATCCTGCGGGCTCCACAGTCCAATCAGACCATTAGATGGGCCATTCAATTGGATCTGTGAGTCCAACATTCCAATTGGACTGTTGATCTTGCCCAGAACATTAATCTGGACAATTCATAAAGCACCGAACTTCCATCCGATCAATCTGCCTGGTATGGCCCAAATCTAAGATACAGATGGTTGTCTGATCAACATCTTCAATTTGGATAGCTGGATCTTTAATCAGGAACCTTGCATGGCTTGATATTTGATCAACCAGCAATAGGACCACTGCGTGGTCTCCCTTTGGATGACTGGACTGTTAAGCATCAATCTCATTGCCCCAGTTTTTGAAGGGATGGAAGGTAACTAATCAGGATACACTGTTGTAGTGCGTACAGACAAATGAATAAGCTCTGCATAGAGGTTTGCTGAAGAGGAATCTTAAAATCAGAAACCAAGGGCATCCATGACCAGGCTATTTTTCGGGGGTTTGCTTTAATGAGGGCCATGCAGTTTTGCTTTTGGTGAGGCTATCTTAAACACAACTGGTATTGAGGCCCAAGTCCTAGAGTTACAGAATGCAATTGAGCTACTGTACCAACTGCCACACGCAACACTGCAGTGATTCTCTCTGTCATTGAGCAGCTGAAAGGAAATCCCGCACACCCGACGCCACCCCCCCCCCCCCTTTCAGCTGTATATCAAGAGATGCTGTACCATTTCTCTTCTTTCGGGGCCTAGGTTTTTAGTATTCATGAAAGGCAAACTCTCTGTCTATGACTTATCATAAAAAGAGAATTAATGCTGCATTGTTTGTATCTCCTTATGATGTAGCATAACAGAGCCAATTCTAAACTGGTTTTGGGCCATGTCCATGTCTAAACTTTCTTTAATTTCAGCATCAGTTGACTTCTGTTGTGAAATGACAACATATAATCATGAAAATATACAATGGGAGTGATATATGTATATATATATATATATACATATATATATATAGAGAGAGAGAGAGAGAGAGAGAGAGAGAGATGTCATGGAAACACTGTTGCAATGAATCCAAAGACCCAAGAGAATGAGAAACCAACACCATGTCACTGAAAATGTTAATATCGTCACTACTCACTAGTCGCAAGTAGGACACAACTATCAGTTACATTGACGAACACTAAAGATGATAACTGTAGTCAACCAACATCCTTATATGAAGATTAAAAACATAGCATATTATATATGCCATTTCATGCTTGTTCTGTCATATCATTACTTCAAATCGAAATACAAAATGAATATCATGGCAAATAAGTTTACCCAAATTGTATATGGTACAAAAGAAGATATGTCCAAAAGAATTTTTAAATTTGCAATATCTATTAATCCATTTCACCTGGAAAATCAACAGGTTCTAAAAAAGAGTATACTTAAGGACTACAGTGTATATAGAAGCATACCTTGCATATAGAAGCATTTTGAAGACGATATGTAGTTTCTTTCTCCAAAGATGGAGTATGAATAGAGACTTCGTGTATATTCTGGTAAATAACTCCCACACATGCAGCAGTTTGTTAGCATATGAAGAATCAGTTTTGATCACTAGTCAAACTCGTTATTGTTAAATTGATCAAACAAATGACATTTAATTACAAAGCCGTCAAACTTAGGAAAGATAATAAATTTGATGTAGCCACATCCATACCAGCTATAGATGAATGACTTCATCTAATAACATGGGCTAAACATGGGAGGATTTTTTCTATGATATAGTTTCTATGATGGAGAGCACAAAAAGAAAATTTATGCCTATGATTATTGATCGGGGGATGCCACGATACATAGACCGGAATTTAAGGGTGCTACTAAGGAAGATTTCTTTCAGGATCAGAAAATTGCGATGGATGGTGAGGACTTCAAAGTTAAAGTTGTGGAAGGCTGGAAGCTGTTGGGGTTGTGTGTACATATGACCATCCATGTGTTTATTGTGGTGTTTTAGTTGCCTTTTAGTACTAATGGCATTTCTGTCCCTTTACTTGCTTTTATTAATAAAGTTGTCATTAGGATTGTGAGACCTAATCACCTATCTTTCTAGCAGATGTTTTTCCCTCTCTCTCCTCTCTTTTCTTCTTCACTCTTCTTCATTTTGTTGCTTTCTTATTGTATCAAAGCAATTCGATCTCTGCATTTAACCCACCTAAAACTCTTTTTTCTTCTTTCACTTTTATCCCAATAAGAATGCAACAGTTGTACAGCTGATTTCCAAATTTTCAGTTATTTAGAAAGCCATCTGCAAGGTATTCAACAATGGTAATGGTGGCCATACCAGACAGCCTTATGGCCATTATGATACGGACCGTAACGGCATTACGGCCTTGTAATGATTGATTTTTTTAGGGAAGAAAGTATCAGCCCTGTATCAGACTGTTTAGGCCCCATAATGGCTGTTACACGGCCATTACGGGCCTCTTCTTTTTTCTTTTTCAGAACAGGTGTCACAGCCCCAATTGGATAAGGGGGCTCCCATCGTTACAGCCATTACGTAACCATTTGTGAATACCACGGCAATAAAGTTATGTTAGCAGTCATAGTGTGAACAAAAATCTTGCATGGTTTAGACTTGATGTGATCAAGGGCTGAGAATAGTTCTGGACTTCTGGTTCAGTGGAGATCATCCACTGGTGTGGTCGGATGAAGATCTGTGTACTTATGACAAAAAACAGTAGCTGTCCTCTCTAGAAAAGAGAGCTTGTAGATCTGAAGGGTAAATTTTAGAGAAATAATAGCAGCCCACTATCTGGAAAAGAGATCTGTGTAGATCTGGAGCTAGGTCTGGTAAAAAAACAAAAGCAGCAGCAGTAGCCCGCTATTTAAAAAAGAGGTCTGAATAGATATGGACATATGTTAAGTTGAAAATGAAACAACAAAGAAAGAAGACCGGAAAAAAAATAAATAAATAAATAAAAAATGAAGCATTTGTTCTTTTCTATTTTTTGCTTAAATATGGGTTCATGTACAAGTGACGAACAGATCTGGCACAGATGTATTAAGTATAATTCTGAAATATTATCAACAGTTTGTGGATCTGATTTTATGGAGTACTACATATTTAGTGTTTTTCTGTGACTACGAATAATAGCATGATTTGTGGATCCATTTAAGTCTAAAGATATCTTGTCAAATAAAACAGATTTTGAATTACAACTAGACACATAAAATATGTCATCAGGTAATATGGAGAACCACTAGTCTTTAATGGTCTCATAGAAACTGAACAACGGGAATTATCTTCGATGGTCCAAATCCACAAAACTCCTTGGAGGTAGACGTCTGAGTACATAGATGGGACAGTTTTTAAACCTGTTGCTATGGACACCAAACTTTGAGAAAGTAATTGCTTCTCATAGTTCCAATCAATTAGTCATTTCCTGGCTGTTAAATGCAGTGGAATGCACTATATCTGCATGAGTGATGTTTATAATGACTGCTAGGAAGATCTGGAAGCTCTTGGAACTGTGTTAATCTCAAGGAAATGCAAAAGTGTTTCGGCTTCAATTAGAAATTAAAAATATAGAAAAGGGTAATGGAAACCTTTTGAATTATTAAAATTCAGTCTCTCAGGGAGCAGTTTTCATTTTATGCACTGGTACAACACTATTTGTGTCCTTGCATTAGTTGGTCCCATCAGAATCAGATGAACAAACAAATAGGCAGAGATTGTCCCGACCCCTCACCAGACTTAAACTGAAATTCGAAGTCGGTAAGATTCAGATTCTCAGTGGAATGAGGTTGGATTTGGTAGTTGTCATTGGCATGGTCTCATCAGAGGCATAAATAATAATATCAGTATCGTATCAACTGCTAATACAGCCGTATTGTATCCATATGACACGAGATGATATGTGATACGGGGCCGTATTAGCCTGATACGAAAAACTGACCCGTATCGGCTCCGAAACACCCATAAAAGCCCAATTTTGAATTTATTTATTTATTTTTTCCTTCAAAATTTCATTCATGTCTCCTCTCTTCTTTCTTTTTTTTAAATCATGAAATTAGTTTAAAAACTCATTTAAAGCTAGATCTAGACATATTTAGGGATCAAAACAAATGATTTGAATGGAATTCAACAAATTGAAGCAAAGTGGACCATTATGGGAAAAATAAAAAAAGAAGGGTAAACATTCACTAATTTCTTCTTTTTGTTCTATTTCAATGTAATAGGCCCTAGTTCACCAAATCATGCTTGATTTGTGTTCAATTAAGGCCCATTTAGTTGACCTTCAACAAGTCAAATCAACAAACAACATTCTCATCAAAGAATGGTCTGATACAACATTAAATATATGGTGAAAAAAAAAAAAAAAGATTATTGGATATCTCAAATTTTTTTCTATTTTTCATATATATTTTTTTTGCTTAAAAAAAAAATTCTGACCAATACGACCCCGATATCAATACGTGACATCGTCTTGTATCATTTCTGTTAGGCCAATACACCAACAAATATTGACATTCAAAACCATGATAAGAGGTTGTCCCAACCCTTCACCACATTTACACCCGAATTCGGTCTATAAGATTCAAGTTCTTAGTGAGAATCAGGTTGGATTCGCAGCAGTTGATAATATGATAGGGGTCTTTGGATGCAGGTCCGAACGCCTTCTTCATATTTGGGTGCACAGTGCACTTTTGTGCATTAGGTGAGCTGGCTAAGCATCCGAGGGACAAGGCAATGAAAGGATTGAAAGGAAAGTTTCAGGTTGGAAGAGAAAAATATCCATCACTTGGCTGTAGAATAACCCTAATCAAGGTGGCCATGTCTAATATGCCATTATATTTCATGTCCCTATTTTAGTGACAAGCTAGCATTCTTAACACGCTGGAAAATATCCAACGAGACTTCCTTTGGAGAGGCTCAGCTAAGGACCTCAAGTTTCACCTCATGGCATGTAGTGAAACTTACAAACGAATTAGTGAAGGTGGCGAGCATGTATTAAGGATTTAAAATGCATGAAAGTTGCTCATCTCAATAATGGGTTGTGGAGGTTCAAGGAGGAGGATAGTCTATTAAAGAGGGTGGGTCATATCATGCAAATATGGGGAAGCTATGGGAGGTTGGTTCAACAAGGCCTCCTCTTTATACAGAGCTTCAAGTCGTTTGGAAGGCAATATTCAAAATTCATGAGCATTTCAAAAAGGAGATTGTGTTTTAAGCATGGTATCCAAAACGCTTACACAACAGCCATTATATAATGGTAATGGTGGGTACCTTACGCGTTACGAGGCTGTAACGACCATGACAAAAAAAAATAATTTGACCCATAACAACCATTATAGTTATATGATAAAAAGGTCGTTACGTGGAGTGTAACACCATTATGGCCTGTATCGTAACAGTAAAGGGTGGCCGCTACGTCTGCCGTTTGTTGAGGGTCAAATATTGCATATTAGACCCCAGTTATTACTTGGATCTACAAACATAATACCGTTTAATGGCTGATTTAATCGTGTTTGTAATGCAGGGTGTGTTTAAAAGCCTGGACTGAAAAAGGGTGGTAAAGGCATGGATTTGACGCTCCAGAAGCACCAAGGCAAGGAACGGACTCTAAGAGACCAAGAGCGACAGAATTATACACCAGGGGTCCGCGAAAATCGAGAAACTGAAGATCAAGTAGCCCAAAAATTAGCCAGAATGCAAGATCACAGGGTTCTAACCATCGTCTCGGCTTGAAACTTCATACATGGCCTGAGGGCCATAAATTAACCGTACATATCAAATTTCAGCCCTCAGATCACTATGGAAGTGCCCCAACTGACAGATCAGCCCATAAACCATTGATTCTGGGCCCACCTGATATCTGGAACTGTCTCAACTTTGGTCTCGGCGGTTTAAATAAGATGAGGAAACAAATGGATGGTTTGGATTTTGATAGACTATCACAATGGGCCCCGTACATACAGCGGGTGTACAATGAGGTTACACGTGCAGCTGCGCACCGTACCGTGTAAGGCGGGTCAGCAGCGCTGACCCGCATCTCCTTCACAAATACGGCAGTAGCCGTTTCACGCGGCGAGACGGACGGACGGTGTCCGTTTTTGCGGACGCTAGTGGGCCCCACACATTGTCCCAGTAGGAAATCCAAACCGTCCATCATGTAGAGGGCCTCAACTACTACAAAACCTTGCTGAGATTTTACACCCATGCATGCATATGTGCGAGATACAAAGGCCACAAACAGGCGGTCCTGCGACGTTCAAAACGATTTTTGGGGTGATTTCTTCTCTGGGCCGCGTCAATGGACGTTCAAAACCACTCATTCTTGACCGAAATTTCGTTCTGAATCCAATGGACGGGGTGGATTTTCCAGAAAATACCTCTGTGGGGCCCACCGATCACGTCAGTGCCGGACGTGAGAAAGGCTACGCACGTCCGCGAAATCGGACTTTCCAGGCAGTTGTGGCCCACCATCTTTGATCATATGGTAGATCTGAACCGTCCATCGTGTAGGCCAGCCAAAACACTTCCAAGAGACGCTGATTTTACAGAAATAATGCAAGGAACGCGAGAGTTATGAAGCCCCGAACTTGGCTGCGAAAAGGCTTTCGCTACGCGTGCGATAGCTTCCCAAATCCGATTTCCACCACTCCAAAAGCTATAAAAAGAGTTCCAAACGTGGAGAAGAGGTCATGCTTGAATAGGGGACGTCAGATAGAGAGAGAGAGGCAACAGGAGGGCTCGTTTTGGAAGGCTTGAACGTGGGATGTTCGACAGGGAGCTAGGAAAGTAATTTTTGTTTTTTTTTCTTTTTTCTATTCTTTTCTTTCTATTGTATTTGTTTTGGATCCAGCCCATTCATGTTGGGCTGAACCTCTTAGCTAGGGCTAAGAGGTGAAGCTTGCAGCGTGATGGGGGATCTTTTTGCTTGTGCCTTTTGTTTAGACTGAACTGATGTTGATTTTAGTTGATTATTAAAGGAATATTTTTCTTAGTCTTTAATGGTCTGTTGTGACTGAAATTACAATGGGTCTGCAATGGCTTTGAATATTTCTTTTCCCCTTTTAATGTTTATGACGTCAGGAAGCCCTGTTGTTCATCATCGTCTCATGGGTATGGTCGGATGGCGATACCCTTCCTAATCTTCATACATTATTGATTGGTTGGTAATTAGTTTAATCCTGTTGTTTGCTTTGTCTCCTGGGCATGGTTAGATGATGGAATCCATTCTAATTCATATACCTTTCATCTTGTGAAGACTAGATCAAGTAGGTTCAGTTTGATTTCCATGATTCTTGATGCAGGCAAAAGATCTCCCTGATCCCTACAAGTAGATCTTCTGAATCCCTAGTTTCTTTCCTTTAAATTCCTTAAAGTTTTAGATAATTATTCCACAATTATTCCTTAAACTCTATTTGGTTTAGAACACATCTTAGTCTAGTTCTAGTTCTACTTGGTTTCAGATAACGTATAGGTATCAGTCCCTGTGGATTCGACCTCGGTCTTACCGAGTTTATTACTACATCACAACCCTATACTTGGGGAGTGAACACCGTTACCGTTATTGAATACCTTGGTTTGGAGTGGGGAATGGTACTTGCATCCAATTTTAGGAGGATGGATGGTGCACTTATCACCCTTGTGCATGCTTCATCCTAGCCTTGCTCAAGTAACAGTTGATAGAGAAGTGGATGTTGCCCATTGTTTCTCCATCATTAGGAGCGAACTGGTTTGGGCTCCTTGCTATAGGAATCTGTCTAATGATGAATTAGATGATTTGCTAGCTTACTCTGTGATGGGGACATCATGCGAACGCCCCCCACCCTACACACATATTCAAGGAGGAGGGCCCCACTATTGATTTGGATCGACGACGACATCTATGGAGGGCCTCACAGTTAGGGGTTGTGCTATGGAGCATTGGAGTGGACCTGATCATCATATGGATTTTACCATTGGATCTCATGATCATGGCCCACTACCCTAGATAATCTAGGATTTTGAGTTTTGACTATTCTCGTTATTAAAAATATCATGAACGGCTTTGATTGCGTAGATTAGTTATTATTTTATTTACTTCAGCTTTAAATATTAGTGTGCGTGCATGGCGCAAGGGTAAAATTGACTTTTGGGATTTAGGGTTTTCTTATAAATAAACAACCCCATAGGTATTTTTCAATGAAGTTTATGAATAAAAATTCTGCGTTTTTCTTCTTCTCTATCTCTTTAGGTTGAAGAATCGAGTTGGATGTAAAATCCTCCGTTCCTCGAAGGGCTAGTACCGTGATGCGAAGCCACAACCATCCTAAATCATCCCCACTTCTTTATACCCCACATCCATCATCTTTTACATCCCTCTCATCTTTAGATTCACCCTTTCTTGTACCCAAGTTCTCTTTTACAACATATTTTCAGGTTCTGACCCATCAGAAGGGCTGAAACTTCGGCGGAGTACTACGCACAAACCGTGCATCGGATCGACATAAAATTTGGTATGAAGACGGTCCTACCCCAACCGATCCTAGCCTAGGAATCGCTTTCCGACTTTGTGGGCCCCACACACGTGTGGACGAGTGGTCACGCACGTGCGCCCAAGGCCAATTGCTATCCACGCATGTGGCTCATCTTAGGTTCCATCTTTCCTCTATTTCCCTCCTCTTTAGCCTTAAATCCAGGCCCTTAACCCTAGAGAATCCCAAATCCCAATTATTCCCAAATTTGCAAACCCTAGATTTCCCCCCAAATTGAAACATAGTGAATCTCTTGAATTGGGGAACAATCCTTTGCAAAAATGGATGAATCTTACATTCCTTTGGGCTTATTTGGTTTATAATTTTATTTGATTCAACCCTAAACTTGTGTACGCTTGGACCTCCATAGATTCCCCTTTTTCAATATTTTGATCATATGTAAGATGTGAAATTTTGTGATTGTTTAAAATTGGCATAATCTAAAGTTTGAACTCTTGCATGTCCTGTTTAATTTCATGTCCTACATCACTCTACCAGTTGCAGAATTTGGTCCCATTTGAGGCAAGAAAGGGACTCCAAGGAGTGGAAATTGGAGAGATCGGGGAGATTCACTATGAAATCAATTCATAAGGCGCTTCATACTCTTAATGCTAACAAGGCCTACGTTTCGATGAAATGCATTTGGTCATACAAAGCCAGCCTAGGATTATTGCTTTTGCTTGGCTAGCCGGCAAGAACAAGGTGCTCATAGTCAACAACCTCCAGAAAAGGCACATAACTTTACGAATGCGTGTATTTGGGGTAGGTTTTTAACTTATTTCAGTATAGTTGGGTGATGCCTTCTTCTATAGGTCCTTTTAGTGTAGCATGGAATTGGGGGGCAGCTTTGGCCATAAAGGGAGAATTCTATGGAGGTTCTTCATTCCATGGTATTCAAAACGATTTCCATAATGGTCGTTATGTATTGGTAACAGTGGGAGCCGTTACGCGATAAGGGCTATAGCAGCCATTTTGAAAAAAGTTGGCCCATAACGGCCCTATAACGGTCGTTGTGGCCCAGGGCTATGACAGACCGATACAAGACCAATGCTTTAAAAAAAAAAAAAAAAAAAAAAAAAAACCATAACAGCCATAATGGCCTGCATCATAATGGCCATAAGGCTGGCCGTTACGACCACTGTTACCATTGTTGAATAACTTGCTCTTTTCTTGTGGGAAAATAATCAATATAAACTAAACAAAGCAATAAATGTTTCATAATGTTGTTTGTAGTCCAGACAAGGGGTTTAGGAATACTAAGTTGATAGTGATCACAAGAGCATCAATGCTCAAGCCTTTTCTTCAATGTTCCCCTCTATATTTCTAACATTTTCTACTCTTGTGTAAATTTGCATTGTGTTTTCTACCAATGTTGTCTTATGCAACTGCATATGCATGTGTTGATTGCATATGGCATGGTGGCATATGCGATCACATATGCAAAAAAGCGAGAATATGCGATCACATATGCAATGTATGCGATTGCATATTTGCCAACGGTCAGAAATCTGACCATTGGCACTTTTTTTTTTTTTTGGTTGCAAAATCCTTACTTTTTGCCTATAAAAAGACACTCCAATTCCCCTTCCCCCCCCCCCCCCCCCCCCCCCCCCCACAAATTGCAACATTATTCATTCCAAACTCTCTCTTACTCTCTTTTACTCCTTAATCTTTATTCTCTCTCTCTCTCTCTCTCTCTCTCTCTCTCTCTCTCTCTATTACATTCTAAGCCTAAATCCAAATATCTCTACAAAATCCTCTACAAGTCTAGTCTATAGTATGTGACTATAGTTGCATCAAGCGTAAAGTGAAGAGGCAATATATTCATGTAGATGTGACTACCCTATGGATTTTGATGGATACTTGATGGGAAACCCAAGCCCCTCTAGGTTGGGAGTGTGATTAGCAATAAGAAGCATGAGATTTTGAAGGCATTCTCCAGTCCTTGGGGTATTATGTGATCAAACAACATGGAAATCTTCGCTCGTCAGTATGGCTTGCGGATGCACCCATGGATGCTGTGTTTTTATCATTAAAAGGGACTCAAGCAAAGCCACTAAGTGGGCTTCCTCGGAAATTCCAAGCACATGGAAATTTTATTCTATTTCATCTGAGATCCAAAATTGTTGCAGCATTTTTTTTTATAGAGTGACACAAACAAGGTTATTGATATTCTAGCAAAAGTGGGATTAACCAGAAGGTAACTCATTGTTGGCTCCTCAGTGCCTTTCCCTTTGTGTCTTTTTGTTTCCATTTGCTTCTTTTAGTAAAATGTTGGTTACCTTTCAATTAAAAAAAATGAAAAAGATAAAGTAAAAGGAGTAGAATATGTGGTTCTCCAAAATCAGAACATAAACTTACAATTTTTCCTATTGGGAAAATCCCAAATATAGTAAAGCAAATGCTGCCATCCTTATCTCCACTGCAAAGGATGTTAAAACGTTGATGCGAAGAATTTGATACTTGAAATGAATCATCATTGTCATCCATGAATCCAGTATCCCCAGCACCCAGTCCAGGCATCCGAGGAACCCTTGGAGCAGGAGGGAAGAAACGGGCTGTGCGGTCTTCATATGTTAAGAAGTTCTCACTCTCATCCTGAACCCAAAAGTTTAAATAGTATGAGTAATTAAAGGACAAAATCTATTATTTCACAAGAAAAAAGAAAATCAGATATTAGATGAGGCTTTACAATTTATTGAAAAATAAATAAAAAAAATCCACGAGAACTGATAATATTAAAATTGACATAGATTCCAAATAACTAGAAAAATTAACTTTGTGCAACTGAAACAAAAAGTTTCCAGTAAGATAGCCATAGGAAATGCAACTTGCATAGGACTCGTATCTGACATAGATGTAGCATTTCACAGTTCACAGGTACAATCCTCAACTTAAGATAAACAGGGTGATGACCACCATTTCTTTGAAAAATCAGTTAAGGAAACTGTAATTGTCAATGAGTTTGATATAATAGGTAATCCATCATGTCAAAGAAGACGAGACAGAGCTCCTATAAATACTTCAACAGGGTCTACGCCATCCAATTTTTAGAAAAGATGCTACTTATTCGTTTCCAACTACATTAAGTTAGGTAACCCTTTCCAATGATTATACCACTTCTCAGGCATATTGCATAACTTTACTCAAATTTTGCACAACTCGTGGACATCATGGCTTGCAGAAATGACAGGCCAACCAGTTCTCAAAATCACTCCAAAGCAATACAGTGGACTGCTTCTGGTTCCTCAGATCATCAAGAAATCTGGTTTTGCAAGTGCCAATTAACAACCATTTGAAGGATCCTTCTCTTTGGCAGAGCAATATGGGACTCTGGTCTGATAAGCAATCAACAATGCCACCTGCCCCAGATCGCATGCTAATTTTAGGAGAAGTTTAGTCAGGGAAAGTAGAGTTTACGCACAGATCATCATTGGGAAGAACTAATAAAATGTGAAATGATTTAATTAACCACCAAGACTGCTGGGAAACCTAGGCACATGCGAAGTTTGCTATTGACTTCAAGGAGACTTTTAACCAACAAGCCTCTCTTCATCCTATTTGAATTAGTCTTGGCTTCCTAGTAAAACCAAGAATGTGCCAAACAAAAAATTTAATAATAAGAGATCCTCTCCATCCGTACAAAAGGATGGTTAGAAACAACAGCCTACAGTTTAACACCTTTCTATGGTTAACGAGTAATCCCTGATCAATAGGATTTTCCAAGCAGCCAATCCATGATGGGGCTTACTAGATGAACAATCTGGATAACCATGTGGTGAGGCAGAGTGTAAGAGTAACAAATGGAAAACAATCATCATTTTTATATAGCCTTGTCAAAGCTAGTTGGGGCAAGCAAGACAACAATAAATTGCAAGGACAGCGAATTCCTCCATATGACAAGCAATGTCAGTGAAATTCCTCCAAAAAATATAAAAACACAAATTTCAACTCGAAGCTTCAACATACCAGATCATTTTAATTTCAAAATAATGGAGATTAAGCCCATCTAAGCTTAGGATTTTAAACTTACCATTGCAGGACAACCTAAGGAAGCCTCTTGTATCTCCATAATGCAAGAAAAAACTAAATGAAAGTAAGGGGGAAAAAGGGAAAAAAATATCCACAAAGGAAAGAGCGAGGATGCACAAAATTTGTAGCAGAGATCGCTAGTATCAAATTAAAAGGATGCATAAACAATAGGATATATCACAAATCTTGTATATTTCATGACAAAAATTTTATTTATTGAGTTGGATTATAATAGATAGATGGCTCAGTGGTGCACAATGAATTAATAACCAGGTAAGTGGTAAGAACATACGCCTATTGGTTGTCCATCCTCCACCCAACTGAGACAAACAACAGCCATGTGGTGGGACTTAATGCTTCTCAACAGCTTACCATTCTGCAGAAAGGTAACAACCACATGAAAGTGAAAAATGTACAGGATCACACACATCCACTAGAAAAAAAGAAAGAAGATAATCTAAGCATATCACAAAAGGAGCCATGAAGAGACTTGAGATTGAGAGGCAGGAGTGCCACAACCTTCAAAATATGAAAGGTATGGATGTAGGTTAGGTATAGAGTATAAGGTTCCCAAAGACCAACTAAAATCCCCGCACAATGGTAATGCCACCAGAGATAAAAGAAACATTCATATCCACAGAGCACATGTAAATTTGCATATCATTTAGTTCGTAAGGTATGTTAAGGAGTGCCTACAACTAGATCCTATTCTGCTAGACTGCTACAGAACAGATATTTTTATTACCAATTTTCTGCTTTGAAGTTAACAACCAAATGATGGCATGCCACCAAACATTATGCAAGGAATAGCCTCTAGCATAGCTACAAGAAAATCCGTTTCCACCAAGCGCATATGCTTCCCAAAAAATGTATTCGATTTCTTTAAATTTCTATTGGAAACTTGGTTCCTATAAAGTTGTGATTATAAAAACAATATTGGATATCTCATCTCAATTAAAAACTTAATAGAAGCATTATTTACAACATGACTTTTGATGTATACACCCCTTCTCTATACTTTTGGTATTGGAATCATATCTAAAATTGGAACTTAACAAACAAAATTAACCAAATATGACAAATCAGGTTAGGTCATGTCAGATACTGTAATGTGCCCGCAATGCGGCGATATAACTCAATTTTATAGATGACATTGATGAACTGAACGAGATCAAAAGTGAAAGACACTGATACTTCTAGTATTATAGGCAAGAAAGAGACAAAAAAAGGAAATATAGATATACATGTGGGTGTGAGTATCACTTACATATTAAGAGCTAAAATACCAATAACAGCTTATATTTCATAGATAACACATAACAGTAAAAAGAAAATTCGAAATAAGTAATCGTTTGAAGCTACCAACTTCGACATCATGCAACGAGATGGTCCCATCTTCCAGTCCAACAGCTATTGCTTTACCATCAGGGCGCCAACAGAGGGATGTTATGCATCTCCCTGAAGAAGATTGAGGATGTGTTAGCAGACATGTACAACCAGCAACGAAAGAATAACAAGAAAAACAAACAAAGGTAGATCAGTTCAAAGCTGTTCGAGGGAACATGTAATTACTTATTTGATTTTCTTAAGGTCTACACAAAGGCATTTCAAAGACAAGGCCAATAGATATGGGGAATGTGTGCAAGATCCAAGCCATTCATCAGGGAGTCCTCTCATCAGATGGGCCATACTTCTGAACTGAATATAGTTTGTTGCTTGTTCTTCTTGCTTTCCATTTTTCTCATGCAGCTGTTGCCAACCTGGTGAACGGACCAGCCTGATTTTTTGGGCCGGGGAATGTCAACAGTTGACCCACGTAATGAACATCCCAGATCCCTAATGCACATGCTACAGTAGAAAATGTGCCAAGAATCACCTTTCAACTCTGTCTTCATGCTGATCTCCTTAGAATTTTTTTAAAGACTTTAAAGAGTCGGTTCATGACTACACCAAGTCAACTCCAACCAAGCCACCCAAGAGAACTTGATTATTGACTCAAACTAAAGAATGACGAACAAATTCCTAAAGAGCTCAAGAGAAAGACTCACACATTAAGGGTAAAAATGTCATTTTGTGGGGTTAAATGTCATTCATATTTTCAAAGACCAAGTTTCAAACAAGAGCTTTGCTACGCCGAGACGTGTGTGAAATAAAGCCCATGTGCACACCACACATATATGCTAGCATGGCACGATATGTCCGAGAACCAATCCATCCATAAGAATGGCATCACTATATTGATCCCTAGCCCAAGAATCAGTTTGGTCCATTCATCAAGTGGGCCACAGTTAACAAAACAAATGTACGGCTCCAAAAAACTTGGCTGAAGTTTTCTAACCCAGCCACCAGTTTCCAGTATTGGAGGACACATGCTGATTGGATCATATTATATTTTTGGAAAACATTTTCAAAGTCAAACCAACCCGATGGATGGACTAGATATCACACCTACGTGCTAGGCTGGCAAATGTATGGCATGTACACAAGCTTTATTACACACATGCATGCACTTAGGAAAGCTCTTCAAACAGAACCACCATTCAATTGATCTATCTGAGCAACAACAAAAAAATGGCTGAGTGTAAGGGGCCGTTTAGATGCCTGTAACTACTGTAAAATGTAAGAAAGTTACGGTTGGTGTTTGGGGGAGAAATAGTCTTAACCTATAACTTTGTATCAGGTAAGATTGCAAGAAATGTAACAAGGTAAGATGGTGTTTTTCCACTCACAGGTTACTTTGTTACAGGCAACGGCTATCTATTTTGAATTTGGGAGAGGGAGGTGGAATCGTAGTTGCATGGAAGGTGCACCCACCTACTCTAACACATCACCTTCTTCTCCCTCTCTCAGCGTCTTCTTCTTCCTCTCTCTCAGAGTCTCCTTGTCCCTCCCTCCCTCTCTCTCTCTATCTCTTCCAGATCGAGGAGAGGTAAGCCCTAACCCTCTCTGTTTTTCTTTTTTCATTTATTTTTTTTCCTTTTTCCCCCTCTTCATCATTTTTTTTTTTTTTCATTTTGCATCAGGGTGGAACAGATGTAGTTTGGCTAGGGCATAGTTTTAGTGGATCCCCGACACCGAGGTGGGTGGGATCCCTAACTGTGGGGCCCATCGTGATGTACTTGCCTTGCATTCACACCGTCCATCCGTATTGAAAGCTCATTTTAGGGCATGAGCCAAAAGATGAAGTAAATCCAAATCTCAGGTGGACCACACCACAAGAAACAATCTTGACTGAATCCCCACCATTAAAAACTTCATGGGGTCCACCGGAATGTTTATTTGCCATTCAACATGTTGATAAGGTCACAAAGACCTAGATGAAGTGACCACACATATCATCTTAATCCAAAACTTTTGTGGCCCACAAGAAGTTTTTAATGGTCAATTACTATTATTTCCTATATTATGGTCTACCTAAGATTTGAATCTTCTTCATCGTTTGGATCATGCCCTAAAATGAGCTTTCAATAAGGATGGACAGCGTGGATATAAGGAAAATACATCACGGTGAGCTCCACAATGAGGGATCCCACCCACCTCGGTGGATCCGAGGATCCACCAACGCCGTCTTGTGTAATGACACTGGCCAATAGCCAAGTGGCTACTGGATGGTGCTCTATGGGCCCCACCATGTTGTATGTGTTTTATCCACGTCGTCCATCTATTTTTCCATAGCATTTTAGGGCTTGATCCCAAAAATGAGGTAGATCTCAATCTCAAGTGGACCACACCACAGGAAAACAACAATGATTGAATGTCCACCATTAAAAACCTCAAAGGGTCCACTGTACATTGTAATGTTTGTTTGACAGCCAACCTATTCATTAGGTCCTAAAGACCTAGATGAAGGGGAAAAACAAATATCAGTTTGATCTAAAACTTTTGTGGTCCCCAAGAAGTTTTTAATGGTGGGAAGTTTTAAATATGGATTGAAATGCACTAATTCTGATCCAGACCATTGAACCGATGGTTCCAATGTCGATTGGGGGATGCCCCAAATTTATTCTTGATTGGATGGTCATAAACCTTTGATTAAGGGTCTTGATCACTAAACCATAGGTTCCACATGCACTGAATCAAAACTATCATCAAATTGTTTGTTTGCTTAGGTACTTAGATCCTATAATTTAGTTCAACTCTATATGTTGGGGTGTTTAAGTTTCTTTCAAATTGACTGAATCTTATCCATACGTTCCTTCATAGTGTGTCCCCTAACCAAAGCCATGTATTGTTGGAGAATATGGTTCCTAAATAAATGGCACTTTTGTTGATGTAATTTGTTTTTATATTCTTTTCCCTTGTGGTGTTGTAAACATATCTTCGAAAGAAAATGTAATTTTTAGTTCCCTTTTGCTGACCTTAAGTTTTTCCACATTAGATGTATTTCGAATACATGGTCCAACTTTTAAGGCCCACCAGATTATTAGTTCAGCTTAAGAATCGGTCCAACTATTCATCTAGATGGGCTCAATAAAATGACATGCTTTTATCCAAGCTTTCTTGAGTGTCAAATTGATTTTTAAACAATTTCGTACTCAAGTTCTGATTGGTGTGAATAAACAACGTCTTACCTGTAACTGACTTCCTAGTTATCCCAACACATAAACTAAGTTACTTATAAGTTATAGCTTACATCCAAACAGGATTACCTGTGACTTTCTTTCACTTATAAGTTACCTGTAACTTACAACTTAAAAAACTTACAGGCGTCCAGATGTGGCCTAACCGGTAAGTTCCATTGAACAAACAATCATCAGCCTAATTTCAACAAAATACCAAGAACATGTGAGGTCACGTTTGGATGCAGAGTGGAATTGAATTTTGATCGTTCATCTCAATCAACACAAAATAATCAAACCATAAAGACGTTTCATAGTGTTCAAAATGCAGAACAAATTGCACTGCTTTCAATTCCAACTTAAAAAGTAACGTAATTGCGAATTGGAGCCCATGAAATTCAAAAGTGCATCCAAACGCGCCAAAAGTCAAATGTAGGCAGGATCATTATAAGGAGATATGGGGAATGAAATATGGAAAATCGTACCAGGAGAGACTGTCCATAGCCTCTGCCAATTGAAGCGATGCAAGAGGATCTTCGAGTCTTCAGTGACCATGGCCAGCAGATCTTTCTCGGGATTCCATTCGGAGATCTTGACCTGTTTCAATGGTCGAGATTTGAAGTGAGAACGAGAAGAGAGAGAGGGAGAGAGAGAGAGAGAGAGTACCTGAGAAGCAATTGGTTTGTCGAACTGGAGCTGGAATGGAATCGTTCCTTGGGCCTCGTCCGATTCCATGGGAATTACTTGTCTGTTGAGAGAGAGAGAGGAAAAGGGGTTTCGAAGCAGCAAGGGCGGGAAGACGAGGGTTTTTGACACGGCAGAGGGAAGGGAAAGAGGAGTTGTTTGATACTCTGGCAGAGTGTGATGGTTGATACACAGGCACTCTGAGATTTTATGCTTGCAAAGTCTGTTAAGAAATCAATTCGATTGAGATAACTTGGAAATTCGTTCCTTAAATTAAGATTGTTGAATGTTTGTATACTAACGGTCCATCAAATCTCCTGCAACCGTCCAATTTGAAAATACAAAATCAGTGCAATTTTTAGTTTTATGGTCGGAATACGTTGGGCGCGGCTTCGGTGGTGGACCCCTGAGGGCATGGTACCTAAAATGAAGCAGATCCAAATATCAGGTGGACCACTACATAAAACAATGGTGACTGACCATTAAAAACTTTTTGTGGGCCACAAAAGTTTTGGATCAAGCTAATATTTATATGGTCCCTTCATCTAGGTCTTTGTAACCTTGTCAACAGGTTGGATGGGAAATAAACATTCAGGTGGCTCCCAATAAGTTTTTAATGATGCGTATTCAATCACCACTGTTTCCTGTGGTGTGGTGCACCTAAGATTTGGAACTGCTTTTTTGGGATCTCAAAAATGAGCTGAAAAAAACGGATGGACGGCGTGGATGTAAGGAAAATACATCACAGTGAGCTCAACCGTCAGGGATCCACCGAAGCTGCACCCATATACGTTAGGTAGACGGTTTGGATTGCTTCGGCTGTGTTCTTTGGTTTTCAACTTCAATGGCTCTGATGCCTGGGTATCATGTCAGCGTGCTACTAAGAAGGTGCGGCCCTTACCATGGGGCCCACCTTGATATCTATATTTTGTATCCACGCTGTTCATCTGTTTTTTAAGATCATTTTAGGAAATTATCCCAAAAACGAAGTATGTCTAATTATCAGGTGGACCACACCATAGGAAACAGTGGTGATTAACTATTAATGGGCCACTAAAGTTTTGGATCAAGCTGATATTTGTTTTTTCCCTTCATCCAAGCTTAGGTGGTCCACCATGATCATTTGTATTGAAAGAAGGTGAATTGGTTATCCTCCCTCAGCCAACACAGCAAAACAAATGTAGGGGTTTGTTTCCACAGTCCAGGACTGGGCTGACAAAAATCAATTTTTGAAAAGAGCCGGCCCAGTTGCCCAGACCAAGAGGTTTAAAATCTGGGCCTGAACGAGAAGTTGGCCCACCTTTGCCAGGCTATAAATAGGTAGGTGCCTTCATTGTGTTGCCAGGTGATGCATGTGTGAAGAGAGTGGGGTGGCAATGAGTTGGGCCACCTGGCTCTTTTGGATCAGAGCTTGGGCCCATAAACTGGACCTTTAACAGGAACTTCCTGTGACCGGAAGCTAGTAGGGCCCACCGTGACTTTTGTTGGAAATCCACCCGTCCGTCCGTTTTGCCAGATTATATTAGGATATGGGCCCAAAAATGAGGCAGATCCAAAACTCAAGTGGGCTGAATGACAGGAAAAGTAGGTAGGCAGATCCAAAACTCCATAACGTTTGTGAGAAATCCACCCGTCCGTCCTTTTTGCCAGATTATAATAGGATATGGCCCAAAAAGGAGGCAGATCCAAAACTCAAGTGGGCTGCATGACAGGTAAAAGGGGGTAGGGAAATGCGCCTACCGTTGAAACATCACTGGGTCCACCATGATGTTTATTGATGTTTGTATGATATCCATACCATTTATGAGTTCATTCAACACAAAAATATTAGCATGAGCCGAAACTTCCATGACCCACGAATGTTTAAATGGTGGACCTTCAATTCTCACTGTTTCCTGTCATGTGGCCCACTTGAGTTTTGGATATTCCTTACTTTTGAGCCCATGTCCTAACATGATCTGGCAAAATAGATGGACAGGGTGATTTCTTACAAATATGATGATGGGCCCCACCTAGTTTCCCGTAATAGAAAGTTCCAGCCAAAGGCTTTCGCAGGCAATCTGCGCCCATGAACTTGCCGGATGGCCAGGCCTAGGCCTGCTGATGATCAGGCTAACCAATGGCCAGGCCTAGGCCTGCGGATGATCAGGCTAAGTGGGCTAGGGCTAATGACGAATGGCCCAGCCTCGCCGCCACCCAATTCAATCATTAAGCAGGCCACTTTTATAACCGTTTAAGCCAATTATTAACAGTTCCCTATTAACATTCATGGGTGGTGTAATATAAACTTTTGAGATTTGTTGTGGATGGAGGATATAAAATAAAATCTGAAGGCGAGCCTATCAAAAACCTTTGACTAAAACTCTTTTCTTTATAGGGCTACTCTCCTAGCACATTAGACCTAGGGCCAAGACCTTTTTAGCCCCTCGGGAAGGGCTAGGCTTGGGCCTAGGCTTAACAAATTAGGGCTGGGATAGGCCAACCTTGACCCAACCTTAGCCTAGCCCATTATACCCCAAAAAAAGAGATTAGAGGGAAATGGTGCAGCTACACTTAAGTATGGCAACACGCACAGAAATAGGCCGGTTCAATTGTGGGCATTCCTAACCTTAGGATGAGTTGCAAGAACTAATTGACGTCATAAATTCCACACAAACATCATGATGGGCCCCACATAGTTTTACCTATCGGGAAGGGCTGAGCTTGGGTGAGGCTTAACAGATTGGGTCTGGATTAGGGCTGACCTTGACCAAGCCTTGGCCCGGCCCGCCCAACCCATTAAACTCCATAAGATATATTGGAAGGAAATGGTGCAGCTACACTCAGAGTGCGAGTAACATGCACAAAAAGAGCCTATCATTTCAATGGTGGGCATTCCTAGCCCTACACTATGAGTTGCAAGAATATTCTAAGTCATAAATTCCACACAAACATCACGTGGGCCCCACATAGTTTTAGCTCATCGAGAAGGGGCCGATGTTGGGCCGAGGCTTAACAGATGATGGCTGGATTAGGGCCGACCTTGACCCAGCCTTAGCCTGGCCCATTGCATCCCAGGAGAGATTAGAGGAAAACGTTGCAACACACTCAAATACAACCAACATACAGAAAGAGGTCATTTCAACGGTGGGTATTCCTAACCCTACAATATGAGCTGCAAGAACTAATCTACGTCATAAATTCCACACTAACATCACAATGGCCCCACATGATTTTTTGTTGGGCTAGCTTCTTAAGGATTTGCCCCATGTGAGGGCTAGACGTAGAGATAAGATTTTAAAAAAATAATAATAATAAGTGCACGCTACTTGCATCAAACAATGCAATAATGGAAATAATGCCAGTTCGAGGCTAGACACATCAAACCTTTATTTTATATCTTTCAATGACTAATTGTAAGGGTAAAAAATCCGCAACACCACTCACCTTATACATGATAGAGACAGTTTTCCACTTATTAAGAATGGTCCACATCAAACCCAAATAGTAATTGTGGGAAATATACTTAAAATATAGTTGAAAATAGTATTTTAGACTTCAGAATCTGGACATTCGCAGAATGTGTTTTGTGTGGATGCTCATGAGTAAGGATCCTTGATGTGTAGAGTGGGTCACAGTCACTTTCATGGCAAAGATGGACCAGAGAAGGCCCGATCAGAGCCAGAAGTAATTAGGATTGTAAAAACCTTAAAACAATCATATCTCATGAACTGGAGTCAGTTTTTGGACATATCATGTATGATTTTGGAGTAGGAGAAGCTACTTTAGCCAACCACGCCAGATTTATGAGACTCCATTGGCTTGACAGTTAAAAATTCATTTTATTTTCATTTTTACTATAAATAGTAAGTTTTTGTTCGATAGTAACTTCTGATCTTTTTTTTTTTTTTTGGGTTAGCTTGTTAGTACACACACTCCGTGGTAGCCACCCCTGCTAGGGATTGATACCAAGACCTCAAGTGTTGAAACGAGGTATATATCTCCACTTAGTCCACCAATAGAGTTATAGATCTGGGTGTAAGAGCTCCACTCAGTCTGCCAGTAAGTTCTTGTTCGATCATTTGAGTTGTAAGAGTCGTGCCCAACATGAAAATGGCTTAGAAAAATTAGGATAATAGCGTGGTTAAGCTAAATTGGACATTTACTATTTTTGGGCGAAAACCATGATTTCTAGTAGGAACCATTGACCATTTACAATGGTAAGTTTACTATTTAGAGTAAGTCATGTTTTTAGGGAGTTTGTGTTTGAGTCTAAAACTTTGTCCTAAGTTTGGGCTCATTATTTGAAGGATTGTAAATTTGTTTTTTATCATCAATCAATTTATTTCAAATTTATTAGAAATTATTTCTATTTTCATGCAGTGAGGAGTTCAGAAATTAAGCTCCATGAATTCGTAGTAATTCCTAAGGAAGATGGTGATCGACCTCGTTATGTCCTTCCCTATGTCAATCATCTAAGAATGTTAGCGCCATAAGTTATGGTGGTAATGGAAAAAATCAGGTCAATTCAACTTGCAAGTGGGCCATGCCAAAAAAAGAAGGAGAAAACGCCAAACTCCCCCATAAACCTACAAATTCAAGTGGTGAGGCTAGCTTGACTAGAATTGGATCGCATGGTGATCCCAACACCACTTAGCTCAATATAGCGTTAGGATTTGGTGGGATTTGTTTAGGTCACAAGCTGCTGTCAGAAGTAAGTGTGGTTTAGCTCATGCTTGATGTGACACCTTTCAAACATGTTTTGTGTAAGCCAAGCCTCGCATTTGACAGTAACACATGGTCCAAATCCTACCAGGTTGCAGCACCACCAAGCTACAAGTAGTTGTTGGGGTCACCACGCAATCCACGTCCAACCTAACTGTTGGATAGTGGTGGGGCTCACCTGATACGTGACTTGGATGAAATGCAAACATCACTACAAGCCTCACACAGCTGAAAACAATGTAAAGGAGCAATTATCAATGCAAATTCAAATGGTGAGGCCCACCTGATGTTCAGTCTAGGCTGATATTTTGAATTTCCCATTAACTTAGTTGGTGCACCTGTTGCATGGGTTGGATGACGTATTTCAGTGTGTCCTTCTATGAGGTGGGTGTCCCCACTGTCCCTATGGTCTGGCCCGCGTGGGTGATTGGATCAACTTGATTTTAATGGACCATGTAAGATGATAGGTTGCACCTGTTGCATGAGTAGAATGTTATATCCACACCACCTGAAGAATGCAATTTCAGGGCAGCAGTAACATTTTCATAACACACCTAAACTACACACTTCACACAGATTCCCTTTTCCGTTTTCCTCTTCAACCAAACCATTTAGGCTAACCTCTAAGGCCTGTTTGGCCACAAATCAGAATTTCCACAGCCAAGAAAATGTCACTTTGGTGGATACAAAATGGCTTTTCCTTTCCAGTGCATTATAGAAGAGCCCCAGCTCACGAGATTTGAAAATTCCAAAATCACAAAAAATATATGAACTTATTATGTATTAAGGATTAGGATCTTTGATTTTGAAACATAAGTAATGTTAACTAAAATGAGATGATATTTTTTTTTCCTAAAGCCTAAATAAATATTTTTATACAGGAAATTAATTCTATTAAAATTTATTTACTTTCTTATATCTTAAGGGAGAACTTTAAGTAGTTTCTGTGATATATTCATATAGTTTCTTAGGGCCCATTTGGATACCAACAAATAAGTTGCTTTTTCTACTTGTAGCAGTAGATAAGTAGCTTATTTGAAATAAGTAAGTTTGGTGTATGATCAATTATAAATAGTTTTTTTTTATTTAAAGTTACTTAATTACTTTAGCTTAATAAATAGAAATCGAGATAAACTACTTAACTCATAAGTATCTTATCTTAAGTAAATTATGATTCAAATGCTGTAAGAACTCTATAATTTAAGCCTTATTGGTCAACGGTCTAGATTGTATAAGGGTTGGATAACTGAATAGCCAATTTTGAATGGAACATAATTGAAAATTTTGGTTAAGATGTATTATTAACTGTTTTTTTTTTTTTTTTTTTTAAATAAATTAAATTGGTATGGCTTACTATTTTACTTTGAATGATCCACTTGATCGGCATTAATTGGATGGCTAAGATGGCTTGATCAGTATATTATAGATCAATGTGCAATTTGAATGGTTGTTTAACTTAGCATCAGTATGCATGGGGAGGATGAATCATCACTACTTTCCAAAGGGGAGTTGTTTAATGCCCCACAGTGTGACGCGGGATACAAACAGTATATATCATTAAATTGTAGAACTCATTGCGCTAAGTTACAGTTACAAAATGAAATTGAGTAAATTAATTAACTTAGTCTTTGATTACGGGACACTTGTTTATTGAGATAAGACCATTGAATTTTCCTTTTTTAAAAAAATAAAAATAAATAATTATCCAAAAAATGTCAACCAATATAGGAGTTAGATAAATAAAAAGCATAATTGGTAGTTCATGCACATCAAAACTAAGACTTATAATTCCAGCAATTCAATTTGAAGTACTTGCGTTCCTTCTATGCAATTTATAAACAATTTTCTAAGGGCCCACGTATTGTAAGTATCAAAGTTTTTATTTTTTTTATCCCTTTCCAAATGGTGCACAACTGACATAGGATTATAACCCATATCTCTAATTCCTTTGCCAGTTTTGATTATACACATTTTCATTAAAAAATCCTACTAAGAAATCATACAATGTAATGTATTTGTAGACAGTTGTACATTAAAATAAAATAATATTTTAAAACTCTTCCTTATTTTATATTACATGGCACTATGATATCATCACCGTTGTCGTCCATCTTTTCAGAAATTTGAAGTTGGATTTTGTTAAAGTAGTGTGTATATGTACTATAATACCAGGTAATCTTACTACTAAATTATTCTATTATTATTTTATTATAAATAAAAAAGAAGAATGAACTTATCTTAAATCTCTAATTTTCAATGTTATCATGATATCAGAACAGTTTTTCAACCTTAACCTTGAGTTTCCCATGTTGTTAGATTTTAAGTAGATCAACAAGAGCATTATCTCTTAATAAACTAAGTCATCTTCTTAGAATCTTCAACAGAAGAACTGTCACTCATCTACTAAATGATTTTTTTTTTCTTCTAAAGTGTGCTTAGAGCAGCATGATTAAATTGGTTAGCTAGGTTGCATTAACATAGGGCTAATGCCATTTAGGAAATGGTGGTAAATCTTCAACCTTACATTACGGTGATCTAGAGCATCTAGACTGCAAACTCAACCATGAATGGCGCATGAACTAGAAATGAAAATCGCTCACTATTTTACTTTTAACCATCCATTTGAGAGAAATCAACTGGATGGTTAGGATCGCTTGGTTGGCGTGGTTTTAGAGATAAGATCCATCCACAATGTGACCCACATCTTAGATGGTCTGGATAGCTGTATATGATTGTCAAAGGGACGAGTCACCGTTAATCTAGCCCATAAATGAATTACAGTCACACATTCACCTCAACGTGCAGCGGCCGGTTGACACGTGTATGACATCCTATCCACTTATCAGATAGGGCCCATTGTGTGGATTGCTTGGCAAGAAAATTTCCGATGTCCAACTATCAGGTAGGCCACACATGCACTAAAACGGCATATGGCATTGAAAAATACGCTGCAATGTTTCTTGACCGTACATTGGTTTATTGGATGGGCAACGCCTGAGATTTCGACCACATGATCTAACTGGTGGGTCCCACTTAATACACGGATCAGATGAATCACAAATACACTACAACACGATTTCTCTCCATCGCTTGGATAGAGTCGTTCTTTACTCGCACGAGGAAAGTTTAAGCTTTGAATTATGAGATTTGATATTATTTTAGGTTATAAGCTCAAAAATAAGTCAGATATAATCTCAAGTGGACCACACAGTGGGGATTAAATTCCTACCGTTGATCCACTTGAACCTTAGATCTAACTCAAATTTGAAATTATATGAAAAAAATAGTTGGACGCTGTGATAAAATCCATACATCATGTGGCCCCTCGAGGCCTAGCCTATCCTGAGCCTGGTACAAGCAGGGTTGGTACCCCACCCGGGTCTATCCTAGCCATCCAATGAATGGAGCTATCAAATGGATGTGGCCGAAATTAAAACAGTGAATGGTCCAAATTCAACGTCATTGTTTAAGCCTTATCACAACTAATTGAGGTCAGCTGTCATTTCATGCCAGGGCATAGGTTGATTAAAATTAATAAATTTGAGGGTCCAAATTTAAGAAATCAGATGGTTAATTTTACACTCTCGCCACAATTTCGTTTGGATGATCTGAATTGCCGTACAACCACGCTAGGCGTGTACGTTCCATGAGTCATCACCATTTTCTTGAAATTTTAAATGGAGCAAAACTTACATGCGAGTTTAGCCGAAATCAAGCTCGTGTAGTTGGATCCTTACTCTTGCTCTGGTGGTAGATTCTTAGGAGTTTCAACACCCGGTCAAGGGTTCAGGCATCCATAGGTGGTGAGATCCCACTGTGGTGTGAGTGTGTGGGGGTGTGTATGAATATTAAAAAATAAAAATAATTTTAAAAAAAAGGCTCGTATAGCTCAAAATCAATTTTATGATCTTCCATGAAAACTATTGTGGTGTAAAATAATGTGGCCTGGCAAGTTGTGACCGTTGGATGAAGTGTGATCCTCCATCTACCGTTGATGGACGCAAGATTAGAAATATATGTAATCAAGGAGATTGAAAATGTGTTTGGCAAATGATAAAGAAACGTTTGAAAAGACGGACGAAAGGAAGCTACCACACCTTGCACATCTATAAAAGGTTTGGCACACAGCAAACGAAGTGGTACACGAGCAAAGAAGCACCGTTGATTATTTCCTGAAAAGCTACAACATGATAAGAAAGGAAGCATGATGATTTTATCCAGCAAACATGTCTGGTGGCGATCGGAAGTGCTGTTCTAGTGGGCCACCATGTGGATTGGCCATATTGCAAAACGCAGGAAATTGGAAAATCCTAGCCATCTGATGAGTGGCCTGACAAATGAAAGCCTATGGACGGTGGTCTGCATTCAACTAGTAAAACTGATGTTGAGGGGGTCGCGGACACTTTCACGGTAAAGATGCACTAGAGAAGTCCCAAGCGGAGGCCGAAGTGATTAGGACGGCCGGAACCTTAAAACAAGCATATCTCATTTCAAATTGAAATGAGTTTTCACAGTATATATGATTTGATTTTGGGGTATGAGAAGCTACTTTAGCCAACCAACATTGTTGTGCTGGGTTACCGAATGGGTTTTGCGAGATTCCATGATAGGCAAAAGCCTACTTTATTTTCATTTGTACTATAAATGGTAAGTTTTAGTTTGTTAATAACTTTTAAGCTTTTAAATTTTAAGAGTCATGCCCAAAGCTTAGAAAAATTAGGAGAATAATGTGGTTAGGCCAAATTGGACCCTTATCATTTTTGGCTGAAAACCATGAGTCTAAAACTTCTTCCTATGTTTGAGCCAACTATTTAAAGAATTGTAATTTCATTTTTTTTAATTTTAATAATCAATCAACTTATCCTATATTAAAATTTTATTTCTATTTCTATCCCTTGTGAATTTTGGGAATATCTATGAGGAGTCTAGAGAAGCCCCATGGATTCGGAGTAGATAATTTCTGAGGAAAACGGTCCCTGCGTAAAAAAAACCCAACCGATGGATGGTCAGAGTTGTCCGATGAGTGGATTTTTAGCCCATCTACACAGTGACCCGCCAGATCAACTGTCCAGATTAAAAGATATAGTCGATTTAGATTTTAGCCCTCGTACATATTCACAAGCCAGATCAACCGTCCAGATTAGAAGAGGTAATAGTTCCCTGGCAAACATATCTGATGGCGATCAGAAGTGTTGTGGTGGACCACCATGTGGATGGGCATGTGTCCCAGCGCGAGTAATTGGAAAAATCATAACCATCTGATAAGTGGCCCAGGAATGGAATGCTTGTGGTGGTCATCATTCAACCATTAAAACCCACAACAAGTGGATCTTCAGAATTGCTAGACAGTGACCCACCAGATCAACATTCCAGATTAGAAGATACCGGATCAGTGTCGTACTAAAAATGAAACTTCTTAGTCTGTCATTATCTTTTGAGTTATGGTCTGTGAATGATTGAGTATGCACATGCGCTTTTCAGGAGAATTATTTCAATGTTGAAATCTGTGTTGGGTTTAAAACCCTACTTCTTCCTAACGTGTGGCTGCAGCCACCACAGAACATAAAACAAAAACTGAAAAGAGAAAGACAATTGAACTGATGATCTTTTTTCAAAGAATTAGAAATGATGACAATAGTGCCTTTTATAAGCTTTTCTCCTTATGTGAAATGACTAAAATATCCCTATTTAGATGCTTCCTAGGGGAAGCTAAACATAGAAAAAAATCCAGGAAAGAAATCTATTGTTATCTTAACACAGCTAGCACTCTAAACTTAGAAAAAAAAAATCTAAATGCACAGCTAGCTCACACGGTTTTGGATTGCATGAATCCACCACCGTTTCCAACAATATCACAGGTCTCATGACATGCTGAGTCATATTTGACATGGTGTCCTAAAGGGTTTTAAGCCATAGATTTCATATCCTATGACAGTATTCCAGGTTAACCAATTTATGCTTTACTTGATCTAAGAAAGTGATATCTTGTGTCGATGTGCTTGCTCCTTCCATGTTGAACTGGATGTTTAGCAAGTTTGATTGTCGACTTGTTGTCCACATTTATAAAGTGGATTCCTCTTGTGGATGCTTCAGCTCATTTAGCAGATTCCGTATCTAGATCGCCTTACATACAGTGGATGAAGCTGCTACGTACTCAGCTTCACATGTAGACAGGGCGACCACACTCTGCTTATTTGAATTCTATATAAATGTCGTCGACCCAAGATAGAAAGCATAGCCTGTAGTGCTTTTTCTTTCAACTTGGTCACCACCCCAATCATCATCAGAGTATCCAGACGGCATCGCCTCATCATCATATGGATAAAAGAGACCAAACTTAATAGTCCCTTTGATATACCTCACTACTCGTTTTGCAACTAGCTAGTGTAACTCTTTTGGGGCTTCCATATACCAGCTTATAAGCCTAACACTGTACACTATATCTGGCCTAGTGATTGTGAGGTACCTTAAGCTTTCGATTAGGCTCTTAAATAGGGTTGAGTTGACGTTTCTTCCTTCTCCATCTTTTGTGAGATTCAGGCCTGTTGTAACAGGTGTATTTACGGATTTACAATCGACCATCTGAAACTTCTTAAGAAGTTCCTTTGTGTATTTCTTTTGAGATATGTAAATGCCGCCGACTTGTTACTTCACTTCAATGCCCAAGAAGAAGGATATCAATCCACCATCAGTCATTTCGAACTCTTTGAACATTGCCTACTTGAATTCTTCAAACATTGCCTGGCTATTCCTAGTGAACAACAGATCATAAACATATAAACAAGCTATAAGCATATCACCATGTGCGTTCTTCTTTGTGTAGACGGTAGGGGTGCACACGGGTCGGTTCGGTCCAGTTTTGGGGTGAAACCAGAACTGAACTGTTCCTAATGGTTCTGCAAATATTGGAACCGGAACTGGACCGTTAGCACCCTAGAACCGAACCGGAACCGGACCGTGAAGAACGGTTCGGTCCCGGATCGAATCCACGGTTCTGGGCTTTTAAAATTTTAGGTTTTTAATCATTGTATTTCATCATCTGTAATTTCAGGGTTTCTTCAGTGTATATCCTTTGAAAATGGAGGGCAAGACCTGTAAATTCCTGTAAATATACTTAGGGCTTTGTTTTTCCTTGATTAGTTTCTAGCAGCTTTAGATTTACATATGGAAACCGTTAATTCAGTTAAAGTGAAGAAGCGAAAGCCGTTAATCTGCTGTGATGGTTATGTTGCCGATGTATGGTCTAAGTTCTAGTGGGTTGGTGCGAAGAATGGACACTCGTCCTGTCCCTTTGATTCGAAATCCGCTATCAAGAACTACTTGAACTTTGTCAAGAGTGAATCGCCCCAATGTATGATGTTCTTCAATTGTGGAGAATGGATTGATTTTTCAGAAAATGTTATTGCTTTGATTGTTGATGCTTTTAGGTTTAAGAGATCAACTGTTGAGATTTCGATGAGAAATATGAACTATCTTGTTGATTCTATCGACATGGTTATGATTGAACTGAAGACTAGTTCACAGCGATCAGTTGCTTAGATCGATGAAATGGGGAAATGCTTCTTCCCAGGTGTTTACATGGAGGATGATGATATGTGGAGTGATGGTGATAAGATTGTGGTTAAGGTTGATGTTGGGATTGGTGGGGCTTGCAGTTCTGGGCTTGAAGAATGCAATTCTCAGTTAGAGGAGACCGAGGTGAGTTCGCAAGTCAAAGAAGTGATTGGCAACAATGGAGTTCTGTGTCAGGATGATTCCGGTTTTGATAGGTTGGATTTGATTAAATTGGAAAGAGAGAACAATGACTACCTTGCCGTTCAAAAGGCTTTTGTCACGAGCTTTGGTATGTTTCTGACGCTGAGTAATGTAGTTGGTATTTACCGGTCTGGTTACACAGTTCCAATAGTTAAATGTGCACCCCTAGTAGACGGCATGCTCATACGAACATTTGACGAAACCATTCTCTTGAAGATATCCGTCGATCCGTGCATTCCAAGTATGGGGAACTTGCTTCAACCTATACAGGGCTTTCTTCAGCCGATACACCTTGTGTTTCTCCCCTTACATGACAAAGCCTTCAAGCTAGTCAACGTAAACTTTTTCTTCAAGTACTCCATTTAGGAATGCAGATTTCACATCTAGTTGGTAGATCATCCAATTGTGATGAGCTGCAAAGGAGATAAACATTCTTATAGTGTCAAGGCGAGCAATTGGGGCGAAAATTTCTTCATAATCTACCCCATATTTCTGTTTGTAACCTTTTTCTACGAGCATTGTCTTATATCGTTCAATCTTACCATTAGAATTTCACTTGATTTTGTACACCCATTTAAGACCAATGGTCTTCTAGCCTTTAGGGAGTGAGGTCAGTTTCCATGTTCGATTCTTCTTGATGGCTTGAATCTCTTCTTTCATAGCCTTTCTCTAACATTCTTCATTCACAGCCTCTTCGAATGTGAGAGGCTCGTGGTCCGCATACAGGCAGAGAAAATTCACTTCTTCAGTTTCTGTGTAGATGTCATTGAGGCTTCTCATTTTAATATGAGTCAAGGGTGAAGGAGAATTGGATGGAGATGTGTTGGCTGAATTCTAATTTGATGAAGTACTTCTAAGGGAGATGGAACGTACTCCTGAATTTCTGCGATCCGAAGGAGGTAATGTGGGTGTTTGCTCCTGATTCACATGCCTCTCTTCTTCATATTCTTCGGCCTCGACCTGATTTTCTTTGGCCGAATCTTCCTGGTTCCACTTCCAGGATTCTTTCTCACAGAACACTATATCTCTTCTTACCACCACCTTATTAGTTAGTGGGTTACAGAGCTTGTACGCTTTCGATTCTTCACTGTAGCCGATGAAGATGCAATTCTCGCCACAATCATCAAGATTTTTCCTTCTCGCTTCTGGAACTTGAGCGTAGGCGACACACCCAAAGATCTTAAGGTGTGCCACACTCATCTTGTAGTCGCTCCATGCTTCCTGTGGTGTCATAAATTTGACGCTTTTAGTGGGACACCGATTGAGCAGATATGAAGTACATGCAACTGCCTCTCCTTAGAAGCTCTTCAGTAGGCCTTTCTCTTTTAACATAGTCCTCGTCATGTTGAGGATGGTGTGGTTTTTCCGTTCCACAATTCCATTCTGTTGTGGCGTGTAGGCTACAATGTGCTGCTGCTTGATTCCTTATTCCCTGCAATAATCTCGAAATGCATTTGAGGTCTACTCCCCAGCTCTGTCAAATCTAAGGACCTTGATTTTATGACCACTTTCATTTTCAACTCCGGCTTTGAAACTTTTAAAGACAGCAAAAGCGACAGACTTTTCTTTAATACAATACACCCACAATTTTCTATTGAAATCATCGATGAAGGTAATAAAATATTTATTACCTCCAAGAGAGAGTGGATCCAATGGTCTACAAATGTCAGTGTGAACTAGTTATAGTGGTTTCTTTGCTCTTTGGGACACTCCACTTGGAAATGAGTTCCTTTACTGCTTGCCAAGTGTGCATGCCTCACACACATGTTTTGGAGCTTCATTAATAAGCAAACCATGCACCATGCTTGATAAGGACAGGATTTTAAGGCCACTGAAATTTAAATGGCCAAACCGAAGATACCACTTCCATGAATCATTATTTGCGCTTCCATACAAACATTTTTCGAGCCTTATGTTTATATAGAGTGGGAACATTCCGTTCTTCGCCATTTGGACTTGCGCCACAAGTGTCCTGCTTGCATCTTTCAATGACATAACTAAGTTCTCCATGTGTTCTATATATCTTTTTTCGAGGAGTTGTCTGAGACTAAGTATGTTGCTTTTCATGTTGGGTACATAATACACATTAGAGATGAATTGTTGTTCACCATTTTTCTGGTAAATTTTAATTTTACCTTTACCACTCACCGGAGTTTTGATGAGTCTCCAAATGTTACATCACTATGAACTCCTTCTGTAAGTTCCACAAAGAGTTTTTTGTCACCGCACATGTGATTGCTTGCACCCGTGTCGAGATACCATACATCCTGCTGATCACTGCTTTTCTCTTATACAAGGAGAAGTGTGGAGCTTTCTTATTCATGGCCTGATGCTTCGACATAGTTGGATCGCTCGTCTTGATTTACCGGCTTGCTCCAACAATCAGATGCATAGTGGTCAAGCTTGTCGCAATTATAGCACTGGATGTTCTTTGTACTTCCCCGTCCACGCATCGATCTGCCTCTACTATTTCATCTTCCACGAAAATTGTATTTTTCTTCTGGTTTTAGTCATGGCTTTGTTGGTATCCGCGTCCTCTGCCCCTTGCGTGATTGCTAGTAATACGTCCACCACGTTGTGAACTTCCATGTCCACAATTATTATCATTCAGAGTTAATCTTAACTCCAAAGCTTGTTCCATCGGTATGGAACTGACATTCTTCTACATTCATTGCTCATGAACTTGCAACGACCACATTAGCTCCTCAATGGAGAGTGTTTCAATATCTTTTGATTCTTCGATCGCCACAACCAGATGCTCAAACTTGTTGTGAGGGATCGAAGAATCTTTTCAATAACTCGGACATCTTCAATCTTCTCACCATTTCCTTTTACATTATTGACAGTTATATGTAATCGTGAAAAATAATTAGCAATAATCTTACCTTCCTTCGTGTGAGTCGCTTCGAACTCTGCTTTAAGGGTTTGGAGCCGAACCTTTAAAGATGGTGTGCTAAGGGTCTCCCATACTTGCTTACATGATGTTGCTTCAGTGATCCATTCAAAGGTGAAATCATCCAACCCTTGATAGATGAGGAAAAATGCTTTCGTATCTTTCTTTCTTTGATCCTTGAGATTGGCCTTTTGTTTAGCGGTGTAGGCAGCTTCTTGCTCCATTGTGGGCTCTTTGTACCCATCGGTGATGATCTCTCAAAGATCTCGAGATCCGAATAAGGCTTTCATTTGTATGCACTAGTTTTCGTAGTTGTCCTTAGATAACTTGAGTATTTGAGGTTGTATTGCACTTGCCATTTAAACATATTTCAATATATATGCTGCTAGAGTTTAAAGACCGTCCACCACTTGAGATGATGAAAAAGAAAAGAAAAAAAACTGACAGATTTCTAGAACTTATAATAAATTTGGACAGTTTGATGACGTTCTTCCTATCAAGGCAAAAAAACTGGACATTCTTACTATCAAGGCAAAAAAACTGGACGTTTTTGCTATCAAGGCAAAAAATAAAAATAAAAAAAATCTGGGCAGTTTTTGCTTTGCTGCTTGTTGGGTTAACAAGGAGGAAACGTAACTGGTGCAGGTGACGGCTGCTACTCATTTGGAAGGGGACTCGCTTCTTGCTGATGAGGCCCAAAGATCAATGGCTTTGATACCAGTTTGTTGGGTTTAAAACTCCATTTCTTCCTAATGTGTGGCTGTAACCACCATAAAATAGAAAACAAAAACCGAAAAGAGAAAGACAACTGAATTGCTGATCTTTTTCAATGAATTAGAAATGATTACAATGGTGCCTTTTATAGGCTTTTTCTCTTAATGTGAAATGACTAAGATATCCTTATCTAGTTGCTTCCTAGGGGTAGCTAAACATAGAAAAAATTTAGGAAAGAAATCTACTGTTATCTTAACATAGCTAACACTCTTATTTTGAGACATTGCGCGCAGCTCCCTCTTTAAGTACATATAAGGTCAATTACCCATCCAGAAAATGACACTTCAAAATTCTATTAGATCCAAAACTCAGGTGGTTTGATTCTTTTATATATATATATATATATATATATATATATATATATATATATATATATATATATATATATATATATATATATATATATATTTCCTTAGAAAACTGATCACCTACACTAAGTGGGGCATCCATACCATGCAAATAGCAAGTCCCATTGTGAACATCACCTGTCTCCAAAATCAAGTGTACTTGATAGGCCCCATCAAGAACATCATCGGCTAATTTGGTGGGCCACACCTTAAAGTTGAGTTAGATTATCCTTTATCTATTGATTCCATCAATCTGCCATAGTTATAAGAGGACCCATCTAATTTTTATTAGGTTAAGCTATTTTTATGTTGGGGGCTCTTAATAGTTGTGATAGAGTTAACTCATTAATTATCATATATATCTACACCCTGATCCATAGCTCAAGTGGTAGATTGAGTGAAGGATACCTCATGAATTGACAGTTTGTTGTATTAACAAGTTAACAGAATATATATATATATATATATATATATATATATATATATATGTATTATTTATATATATATATATATATATATATATATATATATATATAACTTTTATATATATATTATTTATCGGCTTCTAATTATACTCTTTACATATAAGAAAACTCAATAAAATTCTCCAAATCTTCTTAAGTTATAATGGCCTATTGTCACATAACACTAATGTAGTATGTTGGTAGAAAAGATGGGGACTTTGGGATTCCCTCCCTAATTACATAGATTAGTATTGGTTGGTGCTAGAAAGGCCTTATGGCCCCACTATGATATATGTGTTTTATCCTAAAAATGGTTGCTTCTTCGATAAGAAGCTGCTCATCAGAAAAAGGATTGTGCAAAATTTAAAGAATGACTTATTTTTAAGGGTAATAACAAAGTTTTATTTTGTGTTGAATCTAATTTAACTGATATATCCGCATACTCCTACTGGATAGATTTTTGTGCAACTATTCATATATATAATTCTTGGTAGGGTACGCTCCAAAGTCAGATTTCAACTGATGGAGAAAGATCAATCTATATGGGGAATCGTATTATAGTAGACATAGAAGCTATTTGAGTCTGTACGCTTAGGTTATCATCGGGACATTTTCTTGATCTAGTAGATACTATTTGTGTGCTTCATATAAGATGTAATTTGGTTTTCGTTTCTTGTTTGGATAAGTGTAGCTATGAGTTTAAATTTAAAGATGAAAAATTTAATATTTGCTATGATTCGGTTGTGATTAGTTTTGATATTTTAGTTAATAACATTTATCAGATAGATTTGGATATTTTATGTCTACAACATTAACTTTTTACATAGAAACACTAAAGTCATCAAGCAAAGTTTAGATTTCATTGAAAACAGTACAAATGAGTATATATGTGAAAGTCAGTGGGAGTGAGTTTATTATTTTAGTCTTGTATGTTGACGACATTTTGTTAACCACTAGTGATATTGGATTGTTGTACGAGACTAAGAAATTTATATCTCAAAATTTTAAGATGAAAGATCTTGGTGATGCCTATCATTTATCATTGACATTGTGATTTGTCAGGACAGTTCACGTGGATTACTTAGCTTATTGTAGAGGGGTTATATTGATAGGATTCTCGAAAGGTTTAGTATATATGGTTGTACTCCTAACCAAGTACGTATTGTAAAAGGTGATAAGTTTAACCAATTTTAGTGTCCTAAGAATGACCTGGAAAGGGAAAGGATGAAAGATATTCCGTATACGTCAGCAATAAGGAGCATCACGTATGCTTAGGTATGTATGCATCCGAATATTGCCTTTACTGTTAGAATGTTGGGCAAGTCCCTTAGCAATTCAGGGATTAATGCATCGGATAATTGTTAAGAAATTATTATGCAACTTATAAAGGACAAAGGACTTGCAGTCACATATAAAAGATCCGACCATTTGGAGTTGGTTAAATATACAGATGCAAATTTTATAGGCTATTTCAATAGCAAGAAGTCCACCTCGGGCTACGTATTCATAATGGTTGGTGGAGCCCTATCATGAAAGAGCGTGAATAGTCGATTACATCATCTTTTATGTATCATAGAAGCGGGATATGTAGCTTGTCATGAAGCCACAAGTCAGACGACATGACTTCAGAGCTTTTTCTCTAGTTTATGGGTTGTACAGATGATCCTAAAGCCATTGAAAATTTATTGTGATAGTTTACCTGCAGCTAACTTCTCCAACAACAATAAGCATTCATCAATGTCAAATTATATTGACGTTGAGTACCTTGTTGTGAAAGAGAGAGTTTAGAAAATCATCAAGTATCTGTAGAACTCACTGGGATGAGGCATATGATAGAAAATCCACTCACTAAAGGTCTTCTTATCACGCTCTTTAAGAAACATGTGATGTCTATGAGAATTGTAGATCTTAATGATGTATTTAAGTAGTGAGAGTTTTCAATTTTGATTCGATAATGTACATACATTTTAGAGATCTCTTTTATATGTGTTGATAATTCTATTATTTAGTTTATATTCTACCTTTCATTCAATTTGCACATTCAGTTTTGAGTAAGCAAGACTTTGATTTGTATCTTTGAGACATATACAATAGAATCACTTGAAAATAGATACGTATGATCACATTAGATGTGTAATCTTCATACCACACCCCATATCTTTGATCCATGTCGTTAAGGCTATTGGCATGTCTAACAATAATTGTCGCGCTTTGAAAAATATTAAATGTTGTGTTGACTACCACGATTTAATATTAGTAGTCTTGATGGACTGAATTTGACAAGCGTTGCTCATAATTATCCAATAGTGTAGTATTATTTTGAAAATCACTAAGGCCCCCATTAGGAACTTTAAAAAATAAATACGTTCTATAAAATATTTTTATAAAATTAAAATAAATTGTTTTGTTTTGTTTTAGATATCAGTGTAGCCCAAGTGGGAGAATGTAAGACTCCATTAGGTGGGCCGCACATGATCATCGTTTACATCTGACTATTGGATTAATCAGATTGAGTGATTTAGTGGGCCCTACTACAGTTATGATCATTACAGATAGGTTCGAGGCGGGACGCTTGAACCGTAGTCACCATACACAATTATTAAGACAGATATAGAAACCTATTATGTGGAGACTTCGGAGGATAGAAGTGTGATGGGTAATTAAGCTTCTCCGACCCTCTTTCCTACAAATATATGTCTTACTCCCTTCACCCTCATAGAGAGAGAGAAAAAAATAATAATCATAGTCTCATTGAGAGGTTCTCTTAAGAGTGTAATGTGCGAAAGTCTAAGATCCTTTCGGCGACCTTGCGACATTGGGAATGTCTTCCCTACAATGTACGCTTTTATGGTTAAAGTATTGAATCTCCATTATTAATGTATAGACGATCCTGATTCCTCTATTAAGATTACAACATAATCCTCGTTCCTCTATTAAGATTACAACACACACTTTCTCTCGATCTCTTTAATTGTTGTATGGACCATTTTCCTCCCCATCTCTCTTTTTCTATAAAGTCTCACATCCCTTTCCCTTCTTTAGACATGCATTGCTCCTTTTAAAATAATTTCTTTTTGTTTTTTTTTTTTTTTTTTTTTAAAAAAAAAAAAGAAAAGAGAAGAAGAAGGAGAAGAGCTTTCGGCCTACTTTCTCATGGTTAGAAAATCAACTTACAGATTTAAAGGTAAATAATTATATGATGACAAACAAATATTGGTTAACTAATATAAGTATATTTGAGAATCATTAGGGAGTTGAATGGGATAGAGTTTCTTGAAAGTAAAGAATGAGGGGGGGTGGGGAGATGAAAGAGGGATTAGACCCCTATATCAGCTTTGTACCCTTTAAGAATTGATAATGACCCAACCTCCTCACATGTGACACTCATGCACGTTTATCCAAGCCATCCAAATGTGGGTCCCACTGTGGATAGAACATATATCAAAATCATGCTAATCAAGCAATTCTAACCATCCAATTTTAATGGTTGTCAAAACAATGGTCAAAAGTAAATGTTCAAATTCAAAGTACTAATCACATGATTAATAGTATCTTCTACTTGAGATTTTTCCATTATGCTCCATCCATCCTTGGGCCAGCTATTTGGACACGTGTACATTTATATAGTCACCGCTTTTAAATGGTCCCAAACATTAGAGCATACTACCGAAAAATCCTTACCATCCGATTAATGACCATTGAATGGATGGTTAAAAGTAAAATAAAAAATAAAAAATGAGTAGTCCAAATCGGAATGTACAAATCAGATGTTTAATAACATCTTCCCAGTGTGATTTTTTTATTATGCTCCATCCACTATTGGGTTGGCAATTTGGACGGTTTGGATTGCCATAAAACTATCCCATGTGTACGATCTGGTAAGTCACCACCATTTTTTAGATGGTCCACAACAAACATAGGAGCCTAAACCTGAAATTGATGTTCTAACCACTTCACCCTAACAAGAATAAAGTGTAATATTATTTCCATTTGTTTAAAAGCCATTCTCTTATCCTTCTTCGATTCTTAAAGAAAATCCCCATTCAAGACGAAATTGGAAGACCTTTGCATGATTTTGACAGGGCCTTTTCTCATGGTGGCCCACCTTTTTAGGTACATGACATGCTGACACGAGGGAGGAGAAATGGATGGGTTGGATCAACTACACGTGCCATATAGACATACATCTGCAAGATCCAGGACAAAAGTTAGGTGGGGTCGACATGGACGTGCTCCTGCCTGAACGAAAATCAGGCAGATCTCTTAATCAGGTGGGCTGCAGTTGTATGTGGAAAATGGACGGTTAGAAAGAAAATCATGGGCGGACTCGGACAAACGTGCATGTGTGGCCCATACGGTGAGTAGAAAAGATTGGACTATGGAATGTGGCATGTTATCATAAACCCCCACCTGGGCAGATGGCCCGGATCTTGCACACGTGTGCCACATAGGCCCCGCGGTTCACGTAACTTTTCTAACGCGCGAATCGCTTTTTAAATTTTGTTTCCTGGAGGTCATGCGTTCCTGTTTGTTACAGATGATGGTGTCTTTCCCTTCTATTATTATCCAATTTTTCTTCTGCTACGTACAGCAGTACCACCTCCTGATTGCAGCTACGGTACATCACCACAGGTGGGGCCCATTTATCTGGTGGGACCCACCTTCAATGGCCAACATAGTAAATTTTCCTTCCAGCTGGACAACCCAACATGGTAAAGTTTGTAATTGAACGGTTATGATCGATCCAACATGGAGATTTTCACCATGGGCCAGCTCTGGAAAGCCGGAAATCCAATCACCGGTCGGATCATTGAGAGTGGACCACATAAATGGGAGGTCACACGGTTTACTAAGCTAGTCTTGTCTCCCGTAAGTTCTCTTTGTTAGGTGAGCCCCACCTGAACCACTGCGTAAAATACCAACGGCTTACATTCAATGAGAAAAAGTTTCCTAAATCCAACAGTGATGATAGACCCAATATGGAGATTTTCAACATGAGAAATCTCTGGCAGGCCAAAAGCCGAACGAACGGCTGGATCATCGAGGGTGGGCCACATACCATGGGAAGTCCCACGGTCTACTAAACTATTCTTATCTTCCATCAGTTCTCTTTGTTAGGTAATGTGGGGCCCACATATATGTGATACCTGAAGGTTGGGATACATACCTCCCTCCAAAATGAACTTTTGTTCTGTGAAATGCTACTCTAAATAGTCGCACTGGGATGGGTTTGTACCATGCAACATGCATGCCCACATGCAATATGAAGAACATCTAATGATGTGATGGTTTTGGAATCTTGGATGTAACTATGATTGGATTAGAGATTGAAATATCACATACATGAACGTTGTACGTGGACGCATAAATGTCACAGTTTTAGGCCTTTTCACATCCATTGCTTGTAGAGGTGGGATGGGACGACTCAAAAATGGCTAACTCAATTCATTCAACTCGTTCTGATCGGACTCGGCCCGAGCTGAATGGGTGGGTCGTCGGTCCAAACTGAGTAAGCTTCCCCCAATCCAAACTCAAATCGAGTCGAGTTCGAGTTACCCAGTAATTCGATTTGGTTAAATCCGAAATTCGAGTTACCCGACTTGATCCGACTCTCTGACCCTACCCCGACCCCAATCCCAACCTCTCTCCCTCCCTCATCCTCCTTCTCCTCCTTTTCCAAGCCCGGTAACCACCCTCCTCCTTCTCTTCCTCCTCCTCTCTCTCCTCTCCACTCCCTCCCTCATCCTCCTCTTCCTCTTCCAAGCCCAGCAAGCACCCACCACCATCACCCTCCTCCTCCTCCTCTCTCTCATCTCCACTCCCTCCCTCCCTCATCTATCAATTTGACTCGGTTCTAGCTAACTCGACCCGACTCGGTACTTCTGACCGATTCGAACTCGGTCTAGATCACTTCAGGCCAAACCGAATTCGGATCGAGTCAGGCATGCTGGGCTCAATATCGAGTCGGATCGAGTTTGGGTCAGGCCTATTTCAAAACCGGATCGAGTCCAGTCAGCCCTAACTCGTAGGACTTGACTCGTTGCCCACCTCTAAACAAATTTTGCTTGTGAGGATTTGGTCATGAGAAAACCTTTGATACTCCGGCAGAGTCTGATGGATGATACTAAGGCATATGGAAATTGCATACGTTGCATACAATTCAGTCACATTAAACTGTCCAAATTAATTTTCCAAATCTACTTTTTTCATGGGCCAAAACTTGCACTTACATGATTATTTCACTATCTGATAGTTGGACATTTATTGGACGGTTAAAAATGAAAATACCCAAAACAAGTGTCCAGGAATCAGAGGTTAGGATTCTACAAATAATCTGACATGGGTCTGCGACTTAGAGGCAGCTAGTTCCAAAATTTAGACGGTTTAACGCCACGTGTACAATTTCTAGGTGCCCGCATATCAGGCGTCATGCGCTGCCTGAGTATCATCCAACTCACCGTTGCTAATCGGCGATGAATAGATGCGTACCACATTACCTACAGCAGGTTGTATTTTAACTTAGTATAGAGCTCCCTTTATTTCGCCAAAATTTCAACTTTGTAGGACATCCGGACCATGTAATATGTTTTCCCCACCATCAAGATTACCTCTTCAGAAAATCAGATCAATATGCATATCTACTGAGCAACACCTATACACTTAGACATTCCATCGGCCGTCATTTGATACACACGGTACGGGTTTCCTGATGTGTGAATTGGCTTGAGTTTTAAGACAGGTGATATCCATGGTGGGACCCACCGTTTACATGGATAAGATGTCCTACGCTAGCAACAGGTTAGAGCAAAAGATGGTGCTGCATGCAAGCCTGCACGTTAAGTTACATACACCGGCTGTAGGGGATTGTACGATGCTGGGGCGGAGAAACTGTGCGGTACCATTGGGCTTTTAGTTTAAACCACTGGCCATTATATTTCGGTCATCCAAACCGTTGGTAAGGTGGGCCTTACAGTGGATAGCCTTTGAACCCCAAAAATTTCGAAATTCGAAGAACGTGGCTATACAATATTTGGACTTTTATTTGATGAATGTAAACCGTTTGATATACATATTGCAACGGTTACAGATTTTGCATAGGTTAGATTTTGTTGAACATGGAGCAGATAAAGTGGGGCCCATTACATGAAAGGTTCGGATCAATGGATGTCTTCCCCAACAAATACCTTTCATTGGAAGATTACCCTGACAATCCTGGATCTTTTCAGTTGACTGTTGGCTATTGCCGTAATTCTAAACATTATCTACAGGCCACAAATTGAAGCGTCAAGATTGTAATAAAGATAGAATTCTCGATATGAACAAATTTAAAATGAAGGCTAAAAACAATATCAATTTGATTCATGTATATATAATTGCTGCTTAATACCAAAAAAATAAATAAATAAATAAATAAATAAATAAAAAATAAAACCTAAAATGGAAAAACAAAATGAGAGATAGATACATTAATCACCCGTATGAATATACGATGGAAGCAAATGGTTAACATGATGTGATTGTTGGTTTGATCTTCCATGTAAGGACTCTATGGAAGGTCATGTATATTTATATTACTCTTAAGCGTACTATAACAATGATACTTGACGGTGGTGATCTAAACTAACCTATAACTAACATGTTATGCAATGTGACTAGACAAAAACAAAGCGACTAAAACGAAGCCAATATAAAAAAAAGCAACGTCTGTGTTGTATAGACTAGTTGTGTTAGGCATGGGCTTAGAGTTCTTCATTACATTATCCTTTTATAACTTTAAAGGCGGCAAAATCCTAGCTGGATTTCCTTGCTAATCCAAGATTCTTAGCAGTTACGACGTTCAATTATTTTCTAAACATTTTAGCTTGGCTAAAGAGATTTTCAAATATATAAAATCGTTTTCAGATTTCTCACCAGTGTGACTGTGGAGATCTGTGAATCTTATAAGTGTTGGGTTTAAATCCCTACTTTCGTCTAACGTGTGGCTGCAGCTACCATGAAACAAAAAATAAAAATTGAAAGAGAAAGAGAAACAAAACTGTTTTGCTGAACTTTTTTTTTTTTTTTTTTTGAATAAAATGGATTACAATAATGCCTTTTTATAGGCTTTCTCCTTATGTGAAATGACTAAAATATCCCTATCTAGATGATTCCTAGGGGCAGCTAAATATAGACAAAATCCAAGAAAGAAATCTACTGCTATCTTAACACAGCTAGCACACTAAACATAGAAAAAATTTAAATGCACAGCTAACATACACGGTTTCTACAAGGTTTTGGATTTGCAAGAATCCACCACCGTTTCCAACACTCCCCTTCAAACCAAAACCGGCTTCATTCCGAGCATTGATCTAAGTCTCCTGAATGTGTTAGTCGGTAATGCTTTGGTGAAGATGTTTGCTACTTGTTCAGTGGTGTGACAGTATTCTAGCTTTACCAATTTCTGCTTTACTTGATCTCTAAGAAAGTGATATCTTGTGTCGATGTGCTTGCTCCTTCCATGCTGAACTGGATATTTGGTAAGTTCGATTGCCAACTTGTTGTCAACGTATATAACAGTGGATTCCTCCTATGGATGCTTCAACTCTTTTAGTAGATTCCTTAGCCAGATCGCCTCACATACAGTGGATAAAACTGCTATGTACTCAGCTTCACATGTGGACAGGGCGACCACATTCTGTTTCTTTGAATTCCATGTGAATGTCGTTGACCCAAGATAGAAAGAATAGTCTGTGGTACTTTTTCTTTCATCTTGGTCACCACCCCAATCACTATTAGAGTATCCATATAGCATCGCCTCATCATCGTACGGATAAAAGAGAACGAATTCAATAGTGCCTTTGATATACCTCAGTACTCGTTTTGTAGCTAGCCAGTGTAATTCTTTTGGGCTTTCATATACCAGCTTAGAAGCCCAACACTGTAGACTATATCTGGCCTAGTGATTGTGAGGTACCCTAAGCTTCCGATTAGGCTCTTAAATAAGATTGAGTCGACGTTTTTTCCTTCTCCATCATTTGTGAGCTTCAGGCTTGTTGTAACAGGTGTATTTACGACTTTACAGTCGACTATCTGAAACTTCTCAAGAAGTTCTTTTGTGTACTTCTTCTGGGATATGTAAATGCTGTTGACTTGTTGCTTCACTTCAATGCCTAAGAAAAATGACATCAATCCACCATTAGTCATCTCGAACTCTTTGAACATAGCCTGCTTGAAATCTTCAAACATCGCATGGCTGTTCCCCGTAAACAACAAATCATCAACATATAAATAAGTTATAAGCATATCACCACGGGCATTCTTCTTTGTGTAGACGACATGCTCATACGGACATTTGACAAAATCATTCTCTTGAAGATAGTCGTCGATCCGAGATAGCCGTTGATCCATGCATTCCAAGCCCAGGGAGCTTGCTTCAACCCATACAGGGCTTTCTTCAACTGATACACCTTGTATTCCTCCCCTTACATAACAAAGCCTTCAGGCTAGTCAATGTAGAGTTTTTCTTTGAGTACTCAATTTAAGAATGCAGATTTCAAATCCAGTTGGTAGATCATCCAAGTGTGATGAGCTGCAAAAGAGATAATCATTCTTACAGTGTCAAGGCGAGCAACTGGTGTAAAAACTTCTTCATTGTTTACCCTATATTTCTGTTTGTAACCTTTTGCTATGAGCCTTACCTTATCTCATTCGATCTTACCATCGGCATTCCGCTTGATTTTATACACCCATTTGAGATCAATGGTCTTCTAGCCTTTAGGGAGTGAGGTCAGCTCCCATGTTCGATTCTTCTCGATGGCATGAATCTCTTCTTCCATAGCCTTTCTCCAACATTCTTCATTCACAGCCTCCTTGACTGTAAGAGGCTTGTGGTCCACATACAAACAGAGCAAATTCACTTCCTCAGTTTCTGCATAGATGTCGTTGAGGCTTCTCATTTTAATAAGAGTGAAGGGTGAAGGAGAATTGGATGAAGATGTGCTGGCTGAATTCTGATTTGATGAAATACTTCTAGGGGAGATGGAACGTACTCTTGGACTTCTGCAATCCGAAGGGGGTGATATGAGTGTCTGCTCCTGATTCACATGCCTCTCTTCTTCATATTCTTCGGCCTCGATTTGATTTTCTTTAGTCGAATCTTTCTGATTCCACTTTCAGGATTCTTCTTCCTATAACATTACATCTCTACTTACCACCACCTTATTGGTTAGTAAGTTATAGAGCTTGTACGCTTTCGATTCTTCACTGTAGCTGATGAAGAAGTACTTCTCACCACGATCATCAAGCTTTTTTCTTCTTGCTTCTGGAACTTTAGCGTAGGTGACACACCCAAAGATCTTAAGGTGTGTCACGTTCGGTTTATAGCCACTCCATGCCTCTTGTGGTGTCATAAATTTGATGCTTTTAGTAGGACACTGATTGAGCAGATATGCAGTACATGCAACTGCCTCTTCCTAGAAGCTCTTCGGTAAGCCTTTCTCTTTCAACATGGTCCTCGTCATGTTGAGGATGGTACGATTTTTCTGTTCCTCAATTCCATTCTGTTGTGGCGTGTAGGCTGCAATGTGTTGTTGCTTAATTCCTTGTTCCCTGCAATAATCTCGAAATACATTTGAAGTATACTCCCCACCTCTTTCAGATCTAAGGATCTTGTTTTTATGACCACTTTCATTTTCAACTCGGGCTTTGAAACTTTTAAAGAAAGTGAAAGCGATAGACTTTTCTTTAATCAGTACACTCACAATTTTCTACTGAAATCATTGATGAAGGTAATAAAATATTTATTACCTCCAAGAGAGGATGGATCCAATGGTTCACAAATGTCAGTGTGAATTAGTTGTAGTGGATCGTTTGCTCTTTGGGACACTCCACTTTGAAACGAGTTCCTTTACTGCTTGCCAAGTGTACACGCCTCACACACATATTTTGAAGCTTCAATAATAGGCAAACTATGCACCATACTTGATGAGGACAAAAGTTTAAGGCCATTAAAATTTAGATGGCCAAACCGAATATGCCACTTCCATAAATTAGTATTTGCACTTCCATAAAAACATTTTTCGAGCCTTTTGTTTATATGGAGCGGGAACATTCTGTTCTTCACCATTTAGACTTACGTCACAAGTCTCCTGCTTGCATCTTTCAATGACATAACTGAGTTTTCCATGTGTACTATATACCCTTTTTCGAGGAGTTGTCCGAGACTAAGTATGTTGCTTTTCATGTTGGGTACATAATACACATTAGAGATGAATTGTGGCTCACCATTTTTTGGTAAATTTTAATTTTACCTTTACCTCTCATCGGAGTTTTTGATGAGTCTCCAAGCATTACATCGCCATGAACTCCTTCTGTGAGTTCCACAAAGAGTTTCTTATCGCCGCACATGTGATTGCTTGCACCCGTGTCGAGATACCATACATCCTGCTGATCACTGCTTTTCTCTTGTGAAAGGAGAAGTGTGGAACTTTCTTGTACATGGCCTAATGCTTCGACATAGTTGGATCGCTTGTCTTGATTCACCGGCTTGCTCCAACAATCAGATGCAAAGTGGCCAAGCTTGTTGCAATTATAGCACTGGATGTTCTTTGTACTTCTCCGTTCACGCATCGATCTACCCCTATCATTTCCTCTTCCATGAAAATTGATATTTTTCTGTTGGTTTTGGCCATAGCTTTGTTGGTATCCACGCCTTCTAACTCTTGCGTGATTACTAGCAATACGTTTACCACGTTGTGAACTTCCATGTCCACCATTGTTATCATTCATAGTCAATCTTAACTCCAAAGCTCGTTCCATCAGCATAGAACTGGTATTCTTCTGCATTCGTTGCTCATGAACTTGCAATGACCCCATTAACTCCTCCATGGAGAGTTTTTCAATATCTTTTGATTTTTCGATCACCACAACCACATACTCAAACTCGGTTATGATAGATCGAAGTATCTTTTCAATAACTTCGACATATTCAATCTTCTCACCATTTCTTTTTAAGTTATTGACAGTTATATGTAATCACAAAAAATAATTAGCAATATTCTTACTTCCTTCATGTGAGTCGCTTCGAACTCTGCTCTAAGGGTTTTGAGTCGAACCCTTTTGACACGATCAACACCCTTAAAGATGGTGTTAAGGTTCTCTCATACTTGCTTACATGATGTTGCTTTAGTGATCTGTTCAAAGGTGGAATCATCCAACCTTTAATAGATGAGGAAAAGAGATTTCTTATATTTCTTTCTTTAATCCTTAAGATTGACCTTTTGTTCGATAGTGTAGGCGGCTTCTTGTTCCGTTGTAAGCTCTTCGTACCCGTTAGTGATGATCTCCCAAAGATCTTGAGATCCAAATAAGAATTTTATTTGTATACACCAGTTTTCGTAGTTGTCCTTAGATAAATTGGGTATTTGAGGTTGTATCATACTTATTATTTTAAAATATTTCAATATATATGCTGCTAGAACTTGCAAGAGTTCAAAGACTGTCCACCACTTGAGATGATGAAAAAAAGAAAAAACTGACAGATTTTATAAATCTAAAAATATGGACAGTTTGATGATGGTGATGGACAATATATATGCTGCTAGAACTTACAATAGTTCAAAGACCGTCCACCAATTGAGATGATGAAAAAAGAAGAAAAAAACTGACAGATTTTACAAATCAAAAAATTTGGACAGCAGTTTGACAATGTAAGGAAAATGATGAAGGAAAAAAATTCAGTTCAGCCTCCTTCTCACGTCTGAGTTTTTTTTGTTTGTTGGGTATTTCAGACCCAAAAACTGGTGCAGGGGACCCGCTTCTTGCTAATGAGGCCCAAGGATCAATGCCTCTGATACTACTTTGTTAGGTTTAAATCCCCACTTTTGTCTAATGTGTGGCTACAACCACCATGAACCAGAAAATAAAAACTAAAAGAGAAGGAGAAAGAGAACTGTTTTGTTGAACTTTTTTTTTTTTTTTTTGAATAAAATCGATTACAATGATGCCTTTTTATAGGCTTTCTCCTTATGTGAAATGACTAAAATATCCTTATCTAGATGGTTCTAAGGGACAGCTAAACATAGATAAAATCCAAGAAAGAAATCTATTGCTATCTTAACACAGCTAGCACACTAAATATAGAAAAAATCTAAATGCACAGCTACCATACATGATTTTTACACAGCTTTGGATTTGCAAGAATCCAACACCATTTCCAACAATAGGATTAATCTCGCTAGCTCAGATCGAGACCTAATCCATTAGTTCCCATCCGGTTTGACGTTAATCATATATTATCGAATCTATGTAATCATTGTGAGGATAGTAAATGTGTTCGAGAAGATCTTCCAGTTTGGAAAGATTATGAGAGACGGTTTAACAAGCATATCCATATTTGTGATAAGATCCATCTCTCAACGAATACTTTATATACATATTAAGCATGTTGCCTCATTCAAGGGTTCGAGTATATAGGTGGCCAAATTCCACTATGGCATGAGTATGTGGAGGTGTGTGTGCGTGTGGAAAAAAAAAAAAAAAACATGTTGCCTCAGTCACACGCGCCCCATAAATTAGGGTTATATATAATTCGTTGCTTCGTCTTCTCTAAAGATGTGTATATGATTTTTGCCATTTTACTTTTGACCAATAATGTGCTTTTGAACTTGGTGAGATAAATATTCTTTTGGAGCTAGTATGATTTTGTCATTATTAAGTGCCGACACATGACAGCATCTTAGTCATCCATATGAGTTTACAAAAAGCGAGCGTAAACCTGCCATATGAAGTTTACTCAACACGCAATCCGGCGTCGAAGATCCATGATGTGTGGCTAGACGGTTAGAAACGCTCCATGTTTTAGACTCTACGCTATCCTCGGCACCCATGTAAACTTTGGCTGAGAGGATGATTCTTGCTGTCGCCATCAGATGAATTTAGAAGACTGAAACATGATTACGAGCTAAGTGGCTATCTATTATCTTAACGACAAATGGACGGTTCAAATCATTCATGTATTCTATCTCAGATGTGGACCTCAAGGAGCAATCCATGACTACTGAAAGAAATTCATAGTCCTACGTTTGGCCGCAGTACAAGGTTGCTCGGGGAAGTAGATTGGCTGCTGTAACTGACACCAGCTCTATGGCTGTATGTCTGATCATGAGGCACATGTTATATCCAAACCATTGGTAAGTTCTGTAGGCCTGATTATGAGGTATGTGTTATATCCAAACCGTCCACCCATTTTGCTAGCTCGTCTTAAGGTTTGAGACAAAAAATAGGACAGTTCTAACTATCAAGTGGATCACAAGGAAAAAAGCAGTGGGGGATTCAACGTCTACCATTTAAACCCTTTTTGGTGTCATAGAAGTTTTGGATAAATATGAAATTTGTTTTTCTTCTTCATTCAGATCTTTTTGACCTAATGAAAAGATTGGATGGAAAATAAACGTTATGTTGGGCCCTATGAATTTTTTAACGGTGAATATACTATCTCCACTGCTATTTTTGGTGTGGTCCAGATGATCTTTGGATACTATTCATTTTTTGTGTACTGCTCTAAAATGATATTTAAAAATAGATGAACGGTGTAGATATAATAAATACATCACTGTAAGGCCCACGTAATTTTGATCTCCTTTGAACTGTTAGTACAAATCGGAGCACGAGGAGCGTCAGTGCTCGTATTCGCATCGTACCTACAGCAGCTATATAGCTGGTGTGGGGTACAGCAGCCAATCCACTTCCGTTGTCCAGACCGTTCAAGAAGTAGGCCCCGGTCCCACCATGAATAGACCATGACCAAAACGAAGCGGATTGGCTGATGTACCACACACCAGATATAGCTGGTGTAGATAAATGTTGTGGTGTGAAGATGAGCGCCATCGATCCTCGAGGTCAGTTGTACTAATCAAAGTAGATCAAAGTTACATGAGCCTTATAATGATGTATTTATTTTATCCACACTGAGTTTATCCATTTTTCGAGATCATTTTAGAGCGTTAAACAAAAAATGAATCATATCCAAAGCTCAAATGGACCACACCAAAAATAGCTTTGGGATAATGATTTTCACCATTAAAATTTTCATAGGTCACACCATGATGTTTATTTTCCATCCAATCTGTTCATAAGGAAAAAAATACATGGATGAAGAGGAAAAACAAATTTCATGTTAATTTGAAACTTCTCTGACCCCCAAAAGGATTTCAATGGTAGACGTTCAATCTCCCACTGCTTTTCGCACTGTGTTCAACTTAATCTTATATCTGGCTTACTTTTTGGCTTATGCCTTAAGACCAGCTCCAAAAATGGATGGACGGTTTGGATATAACACATATCTCATGATGTGACCCACAGAACTTGCTAACCTCAATACACCAGCTATATAGCTGATGTGTGGTACACCAGCCAATCCGCTTCCGATCATCCACATCAACGTGGATCGCACCTAGAGCTGGGTATCGATCCGGGTCGGACCGGATTTAGCCTAACCCGATCAGATCCGAAATTCTAACAGGCGGATCCGAAATCGATCCGATCCGAGACCGAGTCCAGGTCACTTGACTTGGACAGATCCGATGCTTGATTTATTTGACCCCATCCGAGTCTGACTCGGTGAGGGAAACTGAGTCGGATCGGGTTGAACACTATTCGGATCATTTCATATGGTGTGGTCCACTTCAATCTTCAATGTATCATAATTTTTTGTTCAACGCCTAAATTGATATGTCAAAATGGATGAACGACTTAGATAACATATATACATCAAGGTGGGCCCCACATGACTATAAAAAATTTGTATCAATACCTGCTGCATGTGTTGTTCCATCGGGCAGGCTACTGAAGTAACGTCACCAAGTTTTGTGGGCCCCACTACGCTGTATGTGTTATATCTACACCGTCCATCAATTTTGAGATATCATTTTAGGGCATGAGCCAAATAATGATGTAGATAAAAATCTGTAGTAGATCACATCACAGAAAAAAGTGGGGAGAATGATTCCTACTGTTGAAATTATCCTAAGGCCCACCGTAATGTTTATTTGAAATCCAACCTGTTCAAAAGTTGAAAAATAAAAAAATAAGGGAAAACACAAATACCAAGTTAATCTAAAACTTTTGTAGCCTTTAAAAGTTTTTAATGGTGGGCGTCACCCATAGAACTTTCTATATTGGGGTCCACTGGAGCTTTGGATTTCATTTATTCTTTGGATATTGCCCTGAAGTGATCTCTCCAAATGGATGGAAGGTTGGATACAAAACATACATCATGGTGGGGCCCAAGTATCTTGGTTAAGTCACTTTAATACATACTCTCACAACCTACCATGTTGACGTGCAAAGCAAGTAAACAGCTATTGCCCGCCTGTTGACGTGCCGTGCAAGTAACTCATTCTCATATGTGAGTGAACTCTGTTGGGGCCCACCGTGAATACATGTGGTGTATCCATGCCGTCCATTTATTTTTCAAATTATTTTAGCTGTTGAACCCAAAATTGATGAATATTCAAAGCTCAAGTGGACCACACCATAAGAAAAAGTAAAATTATTGATTTTTATTCTGAATCTGGCCGGATCGGAACGGTCTGGATCTATTCGGATCGAGTTTTCGGATCGAAACGGTCTGGATTAACCACTATCCGATCTCGATCCGAAAACTAGTCGGATCTAAATGATCTTACCCGATCCTACCCGATCTAGGCCATCGGTTCGGTTCGGAACGGGTCGGATCGGGTCAAAAATGCCCACCTCTAATCGCACCTCTTGAAGTGGGGCGACCCTTGCAGTGATCCACGTGGCTCATCCATGAAGTTTATGTGGAAACTTAGGTGGGGCCCACCGTGATGTTTGTTAGAAATCTAACCCATCCATCCGTATTTGGAGATTATTTTAGGAGTCGAGTCCAAAAACGATCAGATCCAAGACTTAAGTGGGCCGCACTAGAGGAAAAGGTGGGTTGGGAAATTCCTACATTGAAACCTCCCTCGGGTCGAAAGTGATGTTTACATGCCATCCACACCGTTCATAACGTTATTCCTACTGAGATGAACTGAAAACACAAATATTAGCCTGATTCAAAACTTCTGTGGCCCCGCGAATATTTCAACTGTGGACATTCAATCCTCACTTTTTCAGCCCACTTGGGTATTGGATCCAGCTCATTTTTGGCCTCATATCATAAAATGAACCCACAAAACAGATGGACGGGGTAGATTTCTCACAAACATCACGGTGGGCACACCTAGGTTTTTGGTCCGTCCCGGGACTACTTCCATTTTCCCTTCCAACAGAAGACATTGCTTGCTTTTTATGGTCTCAGTGGTGTGCCATTTTCCTAATGAGAATAGATCCTGGGCCAAGTGCATGTAAACCTTACCATGCATGATATTGCATTTGAACTTTGTTGCCATCCACGTCACCTAACGTGTCAGGACCATCCATTAGATTCAGTCCACTCTTTCTTAGCTACAATGCAAAAATCACAGCAATTGGATGGTCCTAAGCATTTCATTCTGGACCGATCTTTTACTAATGATCTTGTCCGTCAATGTTTTACACACTGATTAGACAGTTTAGATCATCCGGATAATATGATTTTTTTTTTTTTTTCAAGTCAACCTATAGAGAGTGGATTAGACATAATGGACGGTCCACTTAGATAATTGGAAAAGGTGAGAGTCCAAATGCAGCTATTTGCATGGGTAAATTTCAATACACACGGCCCACCAGACCATTTCTCTTTACTTGATTTGAAAAATTCAGATGGATGGATTATCAAGATAATGTCTACGCCTAACAGGTCTGTCTAAGCCCACACGCACCTCTGCACCCCCACCCCCCCCCCTCTCTCTCTCTCTCTCTCTCTCTCTCTCTAATACATAGACCAATGGTCAGTCATGACATTGCATGTAGAGCTGCTTTCTGTTTAGTGGGGTATGTGATTTCCATTTCGTGGCCAAACGCAGTGGACCTAGGAGGCTTTGCTTGTTGTTGCAACAAATCTACACCGTACATTTAGTGGGTTCATGTTTATGAATGGTCCAAAGTTGAAAATCAAAGAGAACAAATGATCCTATCTGCCTATATATGGTGTCTTTCGAATGGATATATACATAATGGTTTTAAATATTGGCCAGGGGGTGATGTAGCTTCATATCTGCACTTATTGGCTGACATGGGTCCATCTCATATCAATACAAATATGATATGTTAACGGATGCAAAATCTCCAACCATGAACCCCATCAAAAGTAGGCCATTTTTGGCATGTAAAAATGGAGATTGGCTTGAGAAAACAAAACACGACTTGAAAGCTTGTTTACTTAAGTTACATTATTTATTTATTTATTTTTTTTAATGCATGCACACACTTACACCACAATGGGATTTCATCCTAATGGATATTTGAACCCATGACCTCATGTTATAACTCTTGTGATGTAGAGCAGGTTGCGGACACTTTCATGGCCAAGATAGACTAGAGAAGGCACAATCAGAGGCAAAAATGATTAGGACTGTCATAACCCTAAAGCAGTCATATCTCACAAACTGAAATGAGTTATTCTAAATACTATTTATGATTTTGAAGTAGGATAAGCCACTTTAGCCAACCAACCCCAATATGTCAAGTTGTCCGCGCCGGATTTGTGAGATTCCATCATATCGATGGTTGAAATCCCATTTTATTTCCAATTTTACTATTTATAGGAAGTTTTAGTCTGATCAGAACTTTTGATATGTTGAGTTATAGAAGTCATACTCAACCTGAAAAGGGCTTAGAAAAATTAGGGGATAATATGGTTAGGCTAAATAGGACACTTACTATTTTTTGCCAAAATCATGAAGTCTAGTAGAAATAATGACTGTCTATAAATAATAAGTTTACTATTTATAGTAAGTCACGTTTTTAGAGATTTTCAGTTAAGAATTTGATTCTGAAACTTTTTCCTAGATTTGATATTACTATTTGGAGGATTGTAAATTCGTTTTTATCATCAATCTATTTATTTTGGAATTAATTAGAATTTATTTTTATTTTTTTATTCTCTCTCATGGATTCAAGGAATCTCTTTAAGGAGTCGAGAGAAACTCCGTGGATTCGGAGTAGTTATCCCTAAGGAAGACGGTGATCAACCTCATCATGTTCATACTTGTGTCATCTTATGAGTCTATCAGTGAGGCATGAGTAAGGACCCCACTTGGGTTATACAATCATATGGCTATCAATGGGTACAGGCTCAATTTTAATAAATTGGGTTGAAATTTTTGGACCTATTAAAAATGAAGTTAGTTTAGGTTTCGCCTTTTTAGATCTAGTTAAATTTTGGTCAAGACAATGCCTAGTCATTGATAAAATTAAAATGCAAGTATGGTCTCCCTGATGAGTAGATGGAGCTTCTTTTTTTTTTTTTTTTTACGTGAGGTTATTCTTATAGTGGGCCAACCTATTAGAAGGGTTGGATGTCGCATGCGAATGATAGAAGGTAGTCACAGGCTAGACTGTAAAATTATGGTCCAACCTGTTGGACTTGAAGACCTCTCTATCCTGCATTTATAATTCTAGTAATTGGAATGAAGTTTCCTAAGCTATATGCATGTGTTAAAGTGGCACATGTGTGTAAAATCTAATCCATCTATCAGGCTGTCTAGATTATTTAAATACTCTAACTAGACACAAACCTAGCTTGATTCCTAGATTCAAAGACCTGATAAAAATCTATCTTAAAAAATGAGACCCAAAACTAAAAGAATCCAAACCTGACTAGCCTAGGTATTACAGGACCCGACCTAGCCTAGCCCGACCCCTTGACTCAACAATGCTAGCCTAATATAAAAACAAATTATATTATGAGATTTAAGGGTGTGTTTGGGTGTCAACGAAAAATTGTTTTAATCAGTTGTCTTTCATTAGGTGATGGCAGCTCAAAACTTCTACTGAACCGACGGTTAGGATTGTGCCAGCGACTTTGGCCTACCTTTTCATCCAATGGGCCTAAATAAGGGGGGACATATCTAGTAATGGTACTGCTTCCAGTGAGTGGTTTGGATCCGCATACATGTCACCAACTGACATGAAATGGAAGGACGAAGAAGGACACTTTTAAAATTAAATGAAGAATGGACGGCTGGCTAACATGCCACGTGAGCTTGTTTGGTTGCCTGAAAACACATACCACTGTAAAAAAGGCAGCTGCTGAGACGTGCAATGCAACTGAGGGATTTTTTTTTTTTTTTTTTTCTGGCAGGCCTTGAATGTGGTCTGTTTTTTCTAAATGTGAAATGTACTTATTTTTATTGTATATTCATGTATCATAATATTTGGAACTTTCTAACTTGATATGACAAGGGATCTGATGATACTTTCACCCAAACCATTTGATGAGACAGTCGTGCATAGCCCAGCAATTTCCAATGGTGGAAGTCGTTGCCCTCCCTTATTTGAATTTATGTACGTACAAAACTTGCCTCCCTTCTCTCATCTCAATTATAGAAGAGTGTGAGTGCTACTTTCTTTCAAATGACTTTCTTCAGGGGATGTTTGATTTTTCAATTATAATGATAAATGGCTATAAGTAATGGTTATTTTCTTCTGTAACTCGACGGTAACATCACCTATATAGTTGACTGCAATGGTAAGCAGTAAGTTTACTACTATTATTTGTTTCACTTAGAAACCATCCTAGAATTGATTGTTTTATAATATAAAAAGTAATGATTATAAAATTAAAAAAAATAAAAATTATTTGTTTTATTTATGAGTATTAAAAAAGTAATGATTATAATTTTCTTTATTTATTTCATTTACTAGTGTATTTGATTTTTGATATATGAGTTGTAATTTTTCTTTAGACAACACTTTGAAATAGCAATAAGCTCATTTAGTTTGTATTACAAGGGAAATTAGAAAAGTAAAGACACCTTAAAGTATGCTTGGTTTTCCAATTACAATGAGAAATGGTTAAAAATGAGTAATGATTACTTACTCCTATAATGAATGGTGACATCACTTGCATTTGATTGTACTTGTAAAAATGTAATGATTACAATTTATTTATCTCTTTTTTAAAAGTGTATTTGACTCTTGATTTATAAGATATAATTCTTATTTAAATCGATATCTTGAAATGATAATGATAACTCATTTACTTTGTATTACACAAGAAATGGAAAATCAAACATGCCCTAAGGGTATTAGCTGCTCATGGTTGTTATATTTTATGGGATTAGCAATTTCCCTATTCTTATAATGAATATGCTTGGTTCACACATTTTACTAATTTTTACATTTTCTAGGATTTACATTCCTTGATGATTCTTTAAGAAACTTGCTCCACTTTGGAGCTAAGGACTGAAAAAACCCAAAGGCTTTAAATAGAATTTTAAATCTTTTTCAAGCCAAATCAAGAATTCCAATGTACCAACAAAACAAAATTTGTTCTGGAAATACTTGGTCAACTTTAACATGTCTTAGGAAATATAAAAATTAGAGAAGGTAGTCCCCAACAACCAAACAGGTCCTTAATTATAAGGTCTCACAAGTGCCATCTCTTGGGTTATATGTTGTTTATGAAAGGACATGTGAAAAGAGATTGGGATTAAATTCATTTAGGGAAAATCTTATGTAGGTTGGGAGAGTAGAGGAATGATGGGCCTTGTATTCTTTAATTTCCCTTGTTTCAATAAAGGCAAAAGTTTTATACTGATTCCTTAGAAACATATACAAATTACCAAACCACTTAAATCTCCCCGCATCTTATTTCTTATTATTCTCTTGCTTTTTTCTTTAGTGGTTTTTTGTATTGCATCGATTGTCAATGTCTTTCTTCCACACGATTAGATTTGGGTTGCCACCAAAGGATCAATTCAACTACTTTTAGCAAGCAAACGTGATTTTAGTTATTAGCGCCTGCAAGCTAAGTCATGATGAACGATCAAAATGCATGATTCTAGTGTGGTCCGCTTAAATTTAAAATATGCTAATATTTACAACATGTTATTTTTATGCTATAGTTGACATAGGGATAGTTTGGATCCTGCACAGATGTCACTGGTCGGTAGACATGAAAGCAAGCAGAAAAAGGACTCCCAAACTCATTTCTCCAAAAAAAAATAAAATGATCAATCTATCTTCTCAACAACCAATAGCTAATGATTTTAGTCTAGCCCCCCCCCCCCCCCAACCAAAAAAAAAATAAAAATGCCCCTTAAAAATTATATCATCTCATTTTAGTTAATATATTAATTATGTATTAGAAGTCATTTATTGTTGTTTAGTAGGATTTTTGGAAGCCCCACAAAAAATACATCTAATGCATAATTATGTTGAATCAAAAAGAGATTAATTCAATTTAAGGTGGCATCCAAACAGGCCTGTAGATCACAAAATTACAACTTATGGCTTGATTTCTTTTCCAGAGGTTGGATAAACCCAAGGGGTTGTGGGTTTTTTTCATAGCATCAATCCATCCCCTTATACATCCAAAATCCATGCAAATAAGGCATGTAAGATCCAAGTCCTTGTTTGGCTGGACAACATTATCAATCAGGCAAGTCCGTAGGTTACAATAATATGAAAGAAATAGTAAGTTATTTTATAGCCTTCCAATTATTTTGTACATCATGGCCCACATGATGAGTGAAAAGAGGGCTAATTTTTTGGACCAGCTAGCGAATCTCCATATTGTACACCTGAAAGATTGCTGGGCAGTTGCACTTGCGTGCAAACGTGAAGCATACAGCTGCGTGTACAATTCGTACTTACCATCTATTTCTTTGTAAAATATATAGTGAAGTAACTTTGCTAAGCCCACACGCAAGTACAAGTTGGTTAATGCATACATCACATAAGCTAGTGGCATAGGCTCAATATCTAAGCCATCCATAAGAAGGGTACGATTATGTTGATTGTCTATGTCAAGAATCATGTTGGTCCACTGGTTAGAAGTTTGTCCATTTGTCAGATGGGACATAATTAACTGAACAAAATTTACCATGTCAAGCAAGTAATAGTTTGAAGACTGTCCAGTTATTTTTAATATTATAGGACACCAGCTAAGTGAATTAACTTTTCACTTCTTATCTTTCTTTTTTTTCTTACATTAAGGCTTTGTCTTTCTCGGCCAGCTCAACAAAATAAAAAAAGAAAAGAAAGAAAAGTGAACCAACTTTATCTTTGGACAATAATATTTCATGGTGAGGTCCACTTGACAAATGGCTTGGATATTTTACCTTTTGCCACGCTGGCATATAGAGTAGAGTATGCATTAATTGATTTGTACACACACGTGTGCTTGGCAAAACTTCTTGTGAACACCATTATCAGGTGTGTTGTTATTATGGAAATATTTCTCTAATTTTGTTAGGAAAATAAAAATCTAAAATTGAGATCAAATCACTTTTTGTGTAGAGCTCCAATCCTCTAAAATCAATGTAGATTAAGTTCGCCAAACTTAGATGTTTGCTCAAATACATTCCAACATATTACAATATGATATGTTGGAACTTTGGCTGTTGGATTTTGGCCCTTTTTGAAGCTACAAATTGTTTATTTGATGGGGCTAGCCTTGGGTGGGGAGCGCCAACTCTTATATATTAAATATGTCAATCCATTGTTTATATAAAGGTTATGGTGACTTTTATATTCAAAGCCAATCTACCTAATTTAGGGTCTCAAGTCTCTGGACAAAATTCATCACCATTGATCAATCAATCAAAATTGATCGGATTTAATTCAATTTAGTTGTTGGAAAGTTTTGGTCATTATTGATCGAGACCGCTTGAGGAGATCCTAGATCGATCAAACCCGACGTCGATCAATTGAAATACAACAAAATTTCTAGTTTTGGTCGTTGGACAAAAATTGGCCCATTCGATGTATCGAACAATAACTTCGATCAATCAACCAAAGCTAGATAGATTCTATCACACGATTCAATTTTCTAAAAGTTCTAGGTTTTCTTCTCTTCTCCCTTAACTTAGATGAATCCATTGTTCCTAGAGTTGGGTTCAACTCATCCAATGACTTTTCTCTTTGTTGAATTCAAAGAAAGGAAATGATCGCCTAAATTTAAAATATCCAAAATTCATAACTGTTGATTTGAAAATTGTTTTTAACATGAACTATTGTTATCTATGCAATTTGCAAATCATCGTGGGAATTCTCCGGTCATATCATTTTATAATTCGATGTCTTAACATGATTCAACTTTAGGATTCTTTAATTCGAATCCTCCTATACTAATATGGTTGGATTTCTCAAAGTCGATATTCTCATAATTACAGAATTTCGCTAAAAGTAGTTTTCTTCCTTCAAACTTTCTCCGTAGATCCAAATGATGGGTGTAGAAGTAATCCTCCATGTTCATTTGTTGGATGTAGGACTTTTAGATATAGAATTATGAAAAACTAAAAGAGCAATTGTTAAAAACTTACTAGCGGAGGCTTCTCTCTCTCTTTCTCTGCTCTTAGCTTTAAGGCTTTTTGCAAAATTTTCCTGTGAACCTTCCCTTTAAATACAAAAGGAGCCCTGGATGAAGATTCTAACAGGATTTTGTGGAATTTGGCAAAATTTTAATACAATAGTGTTAGGAATCAATCTTATAACCTATCCTTCCACCAAGAGTACCCCTATTCATTGGGTTAAGTACTTGATTTTTGTTATAAATAATAAAATTAAATTCTCAATTCGATTAATCCATAGTCTCATGTAGCTAAAAAATAGAGGCCTTACATTCCTCCTCCCCCTTGCCTTGGATATCCTCTTGACTACGTCCTGGTATTTAACTTTACTTAGTCTTCCTAGGGCGTTTTCCATTCCATGATTAGTTCTTTTCACCTTGTTGTTGAACCCCAACCACTTGCATTTCAATATATTTCAAGGAGATTTGGCTGTCGGTTGGCATAGGACCCATTATTAATTTCTTGTATCCACCTCATAAGCCTTTTTTTGACTTTCATTACTAACACATATTTCTCCTCAAAGATTGTTTGGTTGCTTACATGGTGGACAATGAAGATACCATTGAAGTGCCTCCACGCTGCTAAGGCTAGCCTTCCTTGACAAAACAGATAGTTCAAGCTCTCACCCACACATCATCACCCTCTGCTAGTGACGCAGAGGAGGACGTGAGGTCGAGCACCATCTTCCTCAAGAGGATAACTATTCCGAATCCACGAAACTTCTCTGGACTCCTCACAAAGACTTCTCGAACCCACGAGGAAATAAAGCAAGAAGAATGGAATAAATTCTAATAAATTCGAAATTGATTGATGAATTAAAAAAATATATGAGTTCACAACCCTTTAAATAGGGATACCAAGCAATGGGAGAGAAATCAGAATCAAGCTACGAATAAAACTTCTAAAATTCGTGACTTACTATAAATAGTAAACATACTATTTATAAACGGTCGTGATGTCTACATTAGTGCGTAAGGTTTTCGGCCAAAAATAGTAAGTGTCTTATTTGGCTTCACCAAGCTGTTCTCCTAATTTTTCTAAGTTCTTTTCATGTTGGGTGCAACTCTTAAAGCCTAATAGATGAAGAGTTATAATGAAACTTTTTTTTTTTTGTTTTTTACACACGCACACCCACCCCACACACTCATGCTGGTGGAATTTCACCACCTATGGGTACTCGAACCCTTGACCGGGAGTTGAAACTCCTGAGAGTCTACCACCCGGGCAAGAGTAAGGACCCTGAGTTATAATGAAACTAAAACTCACTATTTATAGTAAAAACAAAATTAAAATAGAAAAACGACTGTCGATCTGGCAGTATTTCACAAATCCAGCTTGCGCAACCTGACATAGCGGAGTTGGGTGGCTAAAGTAGCTCGTTCTACCCCAAAATCATATATTTTACGTCCGATAAATCATTCCGGATTGCGAGATACGTCTGATTTAAGCTCCGACAATCCGGATCACTTCTGTCGTTGACTTGGCCTTTTCTGATCTATATTGGCCATGTAGCTGTCCGCGACCCTCTCTACATCAGCTAGCAACTCATTCCTAGATTTCTATTCTCAATGACTTCTTGATGTGTGCCACTGCTAGCTTAGCCTTGGCTTCCTCTAAGACTGCACACCTCGGCTCCCATCTAAATGAAAATAAATCATGTTATGCTTTTACCACCTTGTCATACGTCAACTCTCTCATATTCCACTCTCACGTTGCGAACTTCAGCCTCGTTGATCATCATCTCAATGAAGACCGAGTTACTCTGGTGGGCCGTATAGTAAAGAGAGATGCAAATCAAGAGAGGAAACTGTTTTCTTTTTTCATGACCCACCAAAGTTTATCCCTTGCTCCCAACTTATATTGTCTCAAAAAATTTCTCATGGGTGATTCACATTCTTTAAAACCTAAAAGACTCTAAATTATTATATTGTCATTCCACCCCTAAGAGGACTTCCTCCACTGGTTTTTTTTTTTTTTCTTCTTCTTCTTCTTTAGAAAACTCCATCTATTCTGATGTGGATGGTAGGAAGGCATATATAATTTCTTGGTTTCAATAGAAATCACTAGCGTTGTTTCTATCTACTATCAATACTTCTTTTTTTTTAAAAAAAATAATTATTTTTTACACACGCACACACACCACCACACACTCACGCCGTAGTGGGATTTCACCACCTATGGGTACTCGAACCCTCAACCAGGTGTTGAAACTCCTGGGAATCTGCCACCGGAGTAAGAGAAACGACCCTATTTACTATCAATACTTGAATGATAGAATGATACGAGAACATTCGAGAAAGGCAAATGGCCTTCTTGCACAATGTGAATATCCAACTTTCATAGCCCATGGCAATTAGGCCTGCGTCTTCTATTGCCTTCTTGAAATCTTCCATTGCTTTGGTGTCCAAATCATTGTGCCCCATCCTCTCCTCCGCCTCCACAACGATAATGAAATCTCCACAAACTGCCCACACCTCTCCGACTCGCCTGTCAATATGCTGAATCTCTTCCCAAAGTTGAGTCCTTTCTCCCCAATTGCACTTATCATAGACCACCGAGAATACCACTTCCATGTTGTAGCCACCATCCTCTCTTAATTTTTACGCATTGTCAAGAAGCTTCTACCTCTCAAATTCAAACAAAGCTACCTCTTGTTCATTGTCAAGATTCTACCTTCCAAAATTCTCTCCTTCACTACTTCCTCAAACCCCAACCTGCTATCTATTCTTAGTAACTTCCACTTCTAAATTATCATGATTAAAACTCATTTTTCTTGATTATTTTACATAGATATATTGCAGTCAACACATTACCAACTCCCCTCACATTCCATGATATCAAGCAAATCATCAAAAACCCACCTCAATTGCACAACCCACTATCTACGTTTGCTTTGCCTAACTCCTAGCTTCTTTCTCATCACCAGCCCTTTTCCCCCTACCTTGTTAGCTCCTTTCTCCTCTCTCCTTATCCTCCTCTCTTTCAGAATCGCTATCTAAGTGAAATGATTCTGTCTCTTTTGATTCAGCTAGCTCCTTTAGGTCCACCGACAGGACCTGGTTCTCTACGAACGCTATATCCTCATCTAAAAGCTGCCAGTTGTTTGAAATTAACGTCTTGTTTTTTTTCCTAATCCGCAGCAGACATCTTGCAGCCCACTATCTACCAACCACACCCATCTGATCATTCTTTCTTCACTATTTCAAGATCGAATGTTCTACCAACCTAATGTTTTGCTATTCATATCTGAACCGTTAATTTCGAAAATTACCATACTACTCTTTCATATGGTAGTTAAACGAGTGCAGTGTATTGATTCAGTGACAGATCATCAGATGGCTAGAACCACCTTATCATTTTTATTTTTTGTTTCATTCCCCATCCATAGATGGGATCACAATTTGGACGGTCTGGATTGACACTCATCGATGCCATGTGTAAGATGAACGGAGGAGGGAGTATAATTTACCATGCTTTCGCAGAGTATGGTACTGTTCCTCTCTTTAAGCACGAGGAAAACGAAAGTGCACTCGCTCTAGTGAACTTCGAAAGAGATCTGCCTCACGCGTGGAGGTGAGATACTCGTGTTTCATTGCTCCACTCATCAGGCAATATCTAGAATCTAGATTTCATGTCTTAAAAATAAATATGATAAAATCATAAGGTGGGCCGTACGTATGCAAAATAAATTTACCGCAGAGAAAATTTACCAACGGTCCAAATTCAATGCGAAAATGTGGCCCACCTGATTATCAATTTCTCATCATTTCCCATACATCCCATCTACACAGCAGAAATTCTGTAATGATTGTCTCCGATCTCGCACGGTTACCATGAATTCCACTCGTGAGAAATGCAAGTGCACTGAGTATCTCCTCCGGCATGTTTAAATCACCAATCACGTGTTGAATATTCTTCTCAAATTGAGGAAGAAGAAACCGGCCACACATTCATGAGGTCGTCTCGCCTCTGTCGCGACTCAGAATCATCATACGTTGCCTTTGTCAGTCGCAACGCAGAATCAAGCATGCGTCGCAGCCCAGTGGGGCCCACATGCTGAATGTTCCATTGATCTGAACGGTCCATGCTGTCTGGTCTATGCTGTAGAAACACCATAACCAGCTTAAGATGAAACAGATGGTTATGACCATCACCATCCTAGATGAATTTAAAACAATAGAAAGAAGAATTTTATCAGTGGCTCTCACATTCAACTCGAAAAATCAAAGGCTAGGATCATCATTTAATTGTGATTATGGGACAGGGCTTTATCCATTTTAGTCAGCACATGGTGCCCAACAAAACGAACTCTAAATTCATGTCCATACAAGTATCTCCAACTCGCAACCGTCGATTACTTACATCACAAAAGGCCCATCAAAATCTCTTTATATCATACACTCCAAATTTAAAAAAGAAAAGGAAAATAAAAATAAAAATCAAAGCTTCAGAGACAAGTCCAAATGATTGAAATCCTCCTTACCAACATCTTCATGCACGTAGCTTCCATTCCAAGAGCTCTGTCTCCTTTCAAACCTACCCACGTTGTAATCTTCGCTAACCTTGTAACCAACGGTGGAGATTTCTTTGCTCTGTCGAACATAGCTCGCCTCGTTATGACGGTGGCCCACCCCGGCATGTGGCTGGATTGCTAGGCTCAGCTCGCGGCTTCGCTTAGCCAAGCTACGCTCGAGCTTGTGGGCGTTCTGATGGCCACCTAATGCCTGTGAGCTGTAGAACTTCCTCTGGCAATAGTTACAGGCGAAAATGCGAGGTTCCGTTGATGATGCGGGCTCCAGCACCAGCTCTAAATTGAGATCTTTGCTCGGTAGGCCTAGATCGAGGCCGAGTTCCATCGCATGAAAATGGGATTTTTCGATGGAGAGAGAGAGAGAGAGAGAGAGAGAGAGAGAGAGAGAGGAGAAATGGGACTTTTTTAGATTACAAGGGAGAGGCTCTGGAAAGCATTATATGAGAGTGGGGGGCATGAAACGGTTTCGTGCTCCTGCATCCACAAATGGAAATATGAGAGAGAGAGAGAGAGAGAGAGAGAGAGAGAGAGAGACGTGCAAAAATCAGTGAGGAATCGAAGGGTTGTCGATCTCATTTATTGTAGGATTTTCGGACCCCGTGTCGGTCCCTGGCGTTTCAGTAATTTTCTATGTTACAAAAAGTACCATCTATACACTCGCGAGTAGAACAATTCCTACTCGCGGTCGCACGTGCCTGAGTGTAAAATTTTGGGCGCGGTTTGGCCAGTGACGCTGCCACTAGCCAGGTGGCTAGTGGTCGGTGCTATGTGGGTCCCACAATGATCTATGTGTTTTATCCACACTATTCATCTATTTTTTCACATCATTTTAATGACTTATAGAATAAATGAGGCAGATCAAATTATCAGGTGGACCACACCATGGGAAAACAGTAGTGATTGAACATCTACTATTCAAAACCTCCTAGGGCCCACCGTAATGTTTATATGACATCCAACCTGTAGATTAGGTTATACAGACCTGGATGAAGGCAAAAAATAAAATAAAATACCAACTTGATTTAAAACTTTTGTAGCCTCAAGAAGTCTTTAATGGTGAGAGTTCAATCAGTACTGTGTGGCCCACTTGAGACTGTGATCTACCTCAGCTTTGGGTTAATACCATAAAATTATCTGGAAAAATGGATGAGACACATACATCATGTTGGGTCCACAGAACACCCACTACTAGCCATTGGCTAGTGGCAGGGTGAGTAGCCAATCCGTTTCCTAAAATTTTGTTCGGTATCTAGTTCGTTCATCTTAAATATCCATACATGAATGTCCCACTTCCCAAAAGTTCTCTTTTTTAACTTAATATGTGGACCAAACTTGCACAACGTACGTTGTCCGTCCAATTTTTCCATTTGCATATGGAAACTACGATCAGATTAATCATTTTTTTTTATAAAATAGAATACATTTAAAGTGGTTTTCTTTTGATGAACGGACCAGATCCTTTTCAACCTATCCACTCTGGCATGTATGCCTGGGACGCAGATTGCGTACTACCCCCGCAGTCCCTAGCTCCGAACGGGCAGGTCTGTGGGCGAGCCCACCGTGATGTATCTATGGATCCAAGCCGTCAATCCCTTTTCTCATATTATTTTAAGGCATAAAAAAAAATGAGGCAGACCCAACGATCAAGTGGACCACACCAAATAATAAGCTTGGTTGAAGCATTAAATGTCAGTTGCATTAAATGCAAGAGTCATCTGTGAGGTGGTCCATTTAATCGTTCGATCTACCTCATTTTTGTTTTGATGCCTTAAAATAATCTGAGAAAAGGGATAGACGGCTTGGATGTACGGATACATCACGGTGGGCTCACCCACCGACCTGCCCGTTCGGAGCTAAGGACGGGCAGGGGTAGTACGCAATCCACGTCCGTATGCCTGCGAGTACGATTCTACTAGCTGCAGTAAGGATTTTTCTTGGTTTTATGGGAGTTATATGATACTCTGGCAGCGTATAATGCTTCATACGCAGACACTCGGAAATCGTACAAGCGGCAACCAAGAAATCAAAGTGAACCACCTGCATTAAGATTATTTGAATAATCGTAACCTCTTATCCATTGGTTATTTTTCAATCAAATAAGTGACTTTTTGGGTTATAATGCATATAAACCCCGGCCCCGCACGTATCTTGGGCAGTCCAATTTGAATTCAGCGTATGCAAATTGTACAACTTCTCAATGCGAGAGTATCATCTATCCCACTTTGACGGAGTATTGAAGGATTCCTCCTTTTAATTTTTAAAAGGAGAGGTCTCAAGTCCAACGGGTTGAAGCACAAGGTAAGGTCCATCCACCTGATAGCTTCCGACCTTTGTGTGTGTACGACATCTAACCAATCCAATAGGTTAGTCCCACAATGGTTACTATATTTTGCAAAATTCAGTCAAAAATTCATTGTGTGGACCACAATTTTATTTTGATATTTATCAATGGGTAGGTATTATTTTATATTGTATGGCCCAATTTATAAGTAAAATAGGGCTGATTTTTAAGTAAGTGATCTCAATAATGGAAGCATCCTATTAGAAGGGTTGGATGTTGCATTTACTCAATACGTTGGAAGTTATTTTCTCAAAGTCTGGTTGGATATTACCCGTGGTCCAACTGATTGTACTTGAGATTTTCGTTTTTTAACCCACCACGCATCTAGTGCATTAGTCCAATCACTCCAATGAGTTAGCTCGAATACATCTGACCTATTACAAGGTGATGCGTGGGGACTCTATTCTTTGAATCGAGATCATGCTCTGTTGATCTAAACCGTTTATACAATGAAACTCTCCTAATGTGATGGATAGACACCAAGTAAAATATTTAAATTTGATAACTTTAACCTTCAGAAATAAAGCCCATTTGCTTCGAAAACGGACGGTTATAATCAGATTTGTAAAATCAATAGTTTTACTTATTCAATATGAGATATTCTTTTGGAATACCTCTATACAAGACAAGACCTACCACATCAACGGTTTGGATCATTGAAAAGAAGCCAATATCAATGAATAAAACCCTTATGCATCAGATTAATATACATCGCGATTTATTCTAACAAACATCTTACTTCAATTTCCTTTTCGTACTCTATCTATCTAATTGCATGCTTTGTCAAAAGATTTCCAAAAATGGGTAGAGATGGCTTATCAAGATAAGCTGATAAAGAGGATAAGAAAACTGAGTTTATACGAAAGTGTCCAAACAAACCAATGTTGAAGCATTTCTCTTTTGACTTCTCCTCCATCTCAACTGCACACATGACAAGCTTGTTTTCTGATCAGGACTATTCATTTAGTGGGGTCCTACTTTGATGGGGGTGTTGTTGTAAATTCCTGACCGTCGGATTATTTTTGTTCTTGCATTGGTTGTTTTCGCAATTGGACGGTTAGGATTACCGATTTGGACAACCGGTGTGGGAGACGTGTTTGATGATCCAACCTTTCCATCAGGTGGACCATGTTATTTAGATATTCTGGCCTCAAAATCTGGTCATTTCACACCTCACTAGCACTACAACTTGTAAAACAAATGGACGACCATGAACAGCCTGATTTAATGAGGGAAAAGATCTAATCATTGTTTCCAGCCAGATGAAAAGTTCAGATCTCATACACGTGTTCTGTATTAGCCCACGTGCCTGCCTATGGATGGGTTAGTTTCTAGTCTAAGTGTGAAATTGGCAAACGTGGGAAGATGTACGTTTGTGTTTTTTTTTTTTTTTTTGTTAGCTTGCTAGCACACCCCACTGTCAGTTCACACTTCCCTGTTAGCCACCCCCACTGGGGATCGATACCAAGACCTAGACCTGGGAAGACGTACGTTGATTTAGAACTCGATAGAGATCACATACTCAACTGGTTGGACAGCAAGGTGGGTGTGTGCAACATCTAAACCGTCCAAATGACTGATCCTACCATGAAGGACACCTAGCGTAAAAATTAGGCTGGTCCATTCACCGTGTGGGCCATACCGTCGATAACAATATACGACTGCCAATTTCATCCAAAGAACACGTGTGGCCTTCCTGATGTGTGGATTGGCTGATTTTTCTAACAAGTGATCTTCATGTGACTGAAATCTTACGTATGAAATATGAGCACAAAATTCTTATGACTCGGACTCGGTTGGACTCGATTCAGTTCAATACTCCAAGTCACCCAGTCAGGCCAGACTCGCGTGAGTCAAGCTGATTCACCCCGGCTGTGACTCGACTTGAGACGGACTGAGTTGATCTCGTCAAATCATGATTTCTACCATCTATTTATACAAATATCAATTTAAGCTAGAGCTGGCATGGGACGACTGGACTACTAACTTGACTTGTTCAACTCGTTTCTGACTCAATCCGAACTGAATGGGTGAGTCGGTCCGAATTGGCTTTGCCCCACCCAAACTTAAACCGAGTCGAGTTTGAGTTCCTCAGCAATTCGACCCGAACTAACCCAAAACTCGATCCGGTTATACTCGACTTGATATGAAACCGACTCAACTCGAATTCATATATATATATATATATCCCGATCTGATCCCAAACTTTCTCTTCCTCCCTCATCCTCCTCATCTTCCCATCCCGACAACCACCCACCTCCATCACCACCCTCTCTCTCTCTCCCTCCCCCCCCCCAATCAGAATCAATGCCAACTCAAACCGACTCGGTACTTTTTACCGGGTCGGACTCGATCCAGATTAGTCCAGGTGATCAGACTCAGATTCGGATCGGTTTAGGCATGTTGGACTCGGTACCGAGTCGAGTCAAGTTTGGGTCATGCCTATTTCAAAATCGGATCAAGTTGGGGCAGCCCTAACTCAGTTTGACTTGACTTGATGCCCAACTCTAATTACAGCACTAACAATTGAGTTTAAGAGACATATCCTTTTGTTTTCTTGTTTATGAAAGTTTACAGGCTTAGGGTTTTGATAATCGGTCCTTACCAAACTCCTTATCAATGATTTTGATAAGATGACCCCATATCTTTTTCTTCATATTTCCTACCTGCTTGTGGAAGTGGGCGGGCAACCTTTTAGTTGCTCAAACTCTTTCTTCTCAAATGTGTTCTTTTACAAAGCAGGGAATTATAAAGACAAGTGTAAGGTGTATGTTATATGAATTAAGTTTTGAATGAAAGGTTTGCTAGAATGGAAGTGGATTGCTTGCAGTACGGGGCTGAATGGGATTCCTTCAACCCTAGGCTTTGTGGGGCCACCATGATGCATGTATTACATCCACTCTGTTCATCTGTTTTTCCAGCTCATTTTAGAATATAAGGCATATACATAGCTTTAGTAGACCACACCATAGGAAATAGCTAGGGGCCAGGGATTGGATTGGCTGGAGATGCCTCTTGTAAAATGAGGGGCTAGGGATTGGATTAGCTGGAGATGCCTCTTGTAAAATGAGGGGCAGAGGGATTGGACTATCTGGGAGTGCCCTTTCCAAGATTAGGGGCTTGAACGATCCAAACGAGAGTCAATGACATGGATAAATTAGATTGTGTGGAGAGGAGATTCTTCCATGATGATATTAATGGTATGGGTGCCTTATGTACTAGTAATCGGTTGATGTTATAGTAGAAGATTTTGGAGTATGTTGTTAGCAACTATGTCAAAGACCTTGATCCATCTTGAATGCCATTGATGTCGTTGTTGTTGTCCCTCTTAAGATGTGAATGGCGTGCCTTGGGTAAAGGTGACGACATTATCTTCTTTCATTAGATGACATTCGGAAACACTTTCATTGTCATTTTCGTATCTGGTATGTCTTCCTTCCACTATCGGCTATA